>NC_048573.1:38073008-38183008 GCF_013265735.2 Oncorhynchus mykiss
CTAGCTCTCAAGCTTAGCCTTTTGTTAACAACACTGTCATCTCAGATTTTCAAAATATGCTTCTCAACCATTGCAAAACAAGCATTTGTGTAACAGTATTGATGGCTAACGTAGCATTTAGCATTAGCATTCAGCTGGCAACATTTACACAAAAAAACAGAAAAGCATTCAAAAAAATCATTTACCTTTGAAGAACTTCAGATGTTTTCAATGAGGAGACTCTCAGATAGCAAATGTTCAGTTTTTCCTGAAAGATTATTTGTTTAGGACAAATCGCTCCGTTTTCTGCGTCACGTTTAGCTATGAAAAAACCCCTGTATCCAGGATTGTGTAAATCTATCAGCAAGCTCATTAGCATAACACAACGTTAACTATTTATGAAAATCGCAAATGAAATGAAATAAATATGCCATCTCTCAAGCTTAGCCTTTTGTAAACAACACTGTCATCTCAGATTTTCAAAATATGCTTCAACCATAGGAAAACAATAATTTGTGTAAAAGTAGCTAGCTAGAGTTAGCATTTCGCGTTAGCATTTAGCGTTAGCATTAGCGTTAGCATCCAGCACGCAACATTAACAAAAACATAAAAGCCTTCAAATAAAATAATTTACCTTTGAAGAACTTCTGATGTTTTCAATGAGGATACTCTCAGTTAGATAGCAGATGCTCAGTTTTTCCAAAAAGATTCCTTGTGTATTAGAAATAGCTCCGTTTTATACATCACATTTGGCTACCAAAAAAAATCCATAAATTCAGTCCTCAAAACGCAAACTTTTTTCCAAATTAACTCCATAATATCGACTGAAAACATGGCAAACGTTGTTTAGAATCAATCATCAAGGTGTTTTTCACATATCTCTTCATTGATACATCGTTCTTGGACACATGCTTTCTCCCCTGAATCAAATGGTAAAGTAGTAGCAGCTGGCAATTGCGCACCGAATTCGACGCAGGACACCAGGCGGACACTTGGAAAATGTAGTCTCTTATGGTCAATCTTCCAATGATATGCCTACAAATACGTCACAATGCTGCTAAGACCTTGGGCGAACGACAGAAAGTGTAGGCTCATTCTTTGCGCAATCACAGCCATATAAGGAGAGAATGGAAAACAGAGCTTCAGAAATTCTGCTAATTCCTGGGTGATGCATCATCTTGGTTTCGCCTGTAGAATGAGTTCTGGGGCACTTACAGACAAAATCTTTGCAGATTCTGAAACTTCAGAGTGTTTTCTTTCCAAAACTGTCAGAATATGCATAGTCGAGCATCTTTTCGTGACAAAATATCGCGCTTAAAACGGGAACGTTTTTTATCCAAAAATGAAATAGCGCCCCTAGAGCTCTAACAGGTTAAGATCAGGTGTGGCCAATTAGTTGCCGCGGCCAACACACCTGAACACACTTAACAAGATAGAGGAGAGAGAGAGTTTTGTTGATGTTGAGAAAGGAAAGTATATGTTACGAAATAATATTCTTAGATCGTTCTTTGAATGCTACTAATGTTTTCTTGTGCTTGTTATGGAAAGGTTTCTTAATGTTCAGAGAACATTATTTTAAATAGAACCATGAGGAAACCTGTAGAAAATGTTAAGCTGAAGTACTGAAATTCCCACAAAAGAACGTTGTTTCTTATCATTCTCTGAACTATCTGAGAACATGACTTTAAATAAAACCACAAGGAAACCTGTAGAAAACGTTATGCTGAAGTACTGAAATTCCCACAAAGGAACGTTGTTTCTTAACATTCTCTGAACTTTCTGAGAACATGACTTTAAATAGAACAACGAGGAAACCTGTAAGAAACGTTATGCTGAAGTACTGAAATTCCCACAAAGGAACGTTGTTTCTTAACATTCTCTGAACTTTCTGAGAACATGACTTTAAATAGAACAACGAGGAAACCTGTAAGAAACGTTATGCTGAAGTACTGAAATTCCCACAAAGGAACGTTGTTTCTTAACATTCTCTGAACTTTCTGAGAACATGACTTTAAATAGAACAACGAGGAAACCTGTAAGAAACGTTATGCTGAAGTACTGAAATTCCCACCTAAGAAACATATGCTTCTCAGAATTCTATGTGCTAGCTGAGTGTCCTTCACTATTCCCAGAATGTTGTAGGAAGGTTGTATGCAAAAATAACCATAGGACAACCAAGCTCTCACCAAGTTCTAAGAAACATATGGTTCTCAGAACGTTATGTGCTAGCTGGGACACTTCCAACCCCGCTGTAGAAAACAACACAGGAAGTTACACATCACGGTCTCTTGACGTTGCCAATCACTGGGAACACGCTCACTCACACACGCACACACACACACACGCACAGGCAGTGTCAATCATTCTTCAAAGCCATCCCAACTTTAGGTAAACACACCAATGCACTGCACGTCACTGATAAGGCACTTTGGGAGGGGAAAAGCATTCTGTTTGCTTCCGCATGAGAAAAAAGGGAGAGTTTGTTTGTTTGCTGGGATTGAGTTTGTGCTCAGTTAAGCTCAATCTTGAACTGGGTGGCAGAGCAAACTAGATGTGCCACACTCACTGCAGTGGATGGGCAGAGGAGAAAGAAAGAGAGGCAGAGAGGCGAAGCGAGGGAAGAAAGGAGAACCGGTCGATACAGCATGACTAGCTCTCTGTTACCAGGAGTCTCAGCTCTAATTCAGCTTTAGGTTGGTCTCTGCTCAACCCCACTGGGCCCACCTCTGTCCTCTGCACCTCCTCTCTCCTTTCTCTCAGTCTCTCTTTTTCTGGCACGCACACACACACACACACACACACACACACACACACACACACACACAAGCACAGACACTGGCTCTCACCATTGTCAACCGCGAGGAAGGTGGCTTCATAAATGTTGTTTTTGACGTAGATGGACTCTCTGTCCAGGGTTGCCGTGGTGATGATCTGACCGTTGGTGTTGTTGATGGACAGCCAGTCAGCTGGGTCGGCCAGTTTAGAATACCTGGACAGACAGGGGGAGGAGGAGAGAAGGAGGTTTAGACTAACAGGTTCAGAGAAATGATGTATACTCACTCTTCATCACTCACTCTATCCACATGGATGGAACAGTAGTGGAGAGGGTAGCAAGTAGCAAGTTTTAAGTTCCTCGGCATACACATCACAGACAAACTGAATTGGTCCACTCACACAGACAGCATCGTGAAGAAGGCGCAGCAGCGCCTCTTCAACCTCAGGAGGCTGAAGAAATTTGGCTTGTCACCAAAAGCACTCACAAACTTCTACAGATGCACAATCGAGAGCATCCTGGCGGGCTGTATCACCGCCTGGTACGGCAACTGCACCGCCCTCAACCGTAAGGCTCTCCAGAGGGTAGTGAGGTCCGCACAACGCATCACCGGGGGCAAACTACCTGCCCTCCAGGACACCTACACCACCCGATGTCACAGGAAGGCCATAAAGATCATCAAGGACATCAACCACCCGAGCCACTGCCTGTTCACCCCGCTATCATCCAGAAGGCGAGGTCAGTACAGGTGCATCAAAGCTGGGGCCGAGAGACTGAAAAACAGCTTCTATCTCAAGGCCATCAGACTGTTAAACAGCCACCACTAACACTGAGTGGCTGCTGCCAACACACTGACACTGACTCAACTCCAGCCACTTTAATAATGGGAATTGATGGGAAATGATGTAAATATATCACTAGCCACTTTAAACAATGCTACCTTATATAAATGTTACTTACCCTACATTATTCATCTCATATGCATACGTATATACTGTACTCTATATCATCGACGGTATCCTTATGTAATACATGTATCACTAGCCACTTTATACTATGCCACTTTGTTTACATACTCATCTCATTTGTACATACTGTACTCGATACCATCTACTGTATCTTGCCTATGCTGCTCTGTACCATCACTCATTCATATATCCTTATGTACATATTCTTTATCCCCTTACACTGTGTACAAGACAGTAGTTTTGGAATTGTTAGTTAGATTACTTGTTATTACTGCATTGTCGGAACTAGAAGCACAAGCATTTCGCTACACTCGCATTAACATCTGCTAACCATGTGTATGTGACAAATAAAATTTGATTTGATTTGATTTGATTTGAAGAGGAGGAAGGTAGCAGGTTAAGGCGGTGGTTAACATATGTCGACTAAATCAATGGAATGGACATCACTTTCAAAAGTGCTGTTCAGTTGTATGCCAGTTACCCAACACCCAGGTTAAAACTTTATCAATTTCTCATTCACAGCCTGTAGCTTACAGTCAATTTCACCTAATTTTCCACATCCCTGTACTTTAAACTGTAACTATGTAAATGTATATGAGAGTAAGGGGGGGGGGGGGGAGAGCAGGTGAAGGTATTATTCCAAGATAGGAGAGAGAAAAATAAGGGTATCATCTCCACGATTTACCCAGAAATCCCTGTGTGGACATCTGCCTGGGTTCTCCTCTCTCTTTCTCCTCTCTCCTCTACATCAGTGTTTCATATGCACTGACGTACAGAACACATTCACACCTGCAAACAGGCCCGCATGCCTAATACCCATACCCTCAGGCTCTCTAACGATGTCTACCATGTTCCCATAGGCCTGCACTACGGTAAGTGGGCTGGAGAGAAGGTCTAAATGTAGGGATGGAGCGATGGAAAGAGAGAGGGATGGAGGGCGTAATCTCTCCCCTGTGGAGAAGATGTGGGGATTTTCCCAGCAGGCTAGTGGGCTGTATCCCAGGCTCTACGCGGCCTTGGGAATGGGATGAGAGGGATGACATTTCCACACTGCCGAGTGGTCAGCGCGGCGGGCAGCTACCCGCAGACTGGAACAGGCAGCCTGTGAAATAACTACTGGGGAGGGAGTGTGGCCTGCACAGAGGGGGGCAGGGATAAAAGACAGAGCGAGAGGAGAAAGACAGTAGCTAACTGTGTTCGGAAGCTGCTGAAGCTTACTGCCCATGGAATCTGATGTAAGATGTTTGGCTTTATAGAACAGTCTCTCTCTCTCGCTCTCTCTCTCCGATGCCAGTGCAACACGCAAAAACGGAAATGCAATAAAAGGAGCTGTGTTGCAAATGCAATTAGGCTGACACTTCTCGCTAAATTCCCCCGACGAGAATATATCAACCTTGTTTTGTGACACTCACCTGACGTGATTAAAGCTACCGTGTTTCTGTTGTTACCACCCGCAATGGGTTCCCTGGGGTAACGTAATCTCTTAAAACTTGTAGGCCTTTTGTTACAGTTACCACCCGCTATGGGTTTCATTAGGTAAGATGCTACATTCATGAACATGAAATAACCTTGTTACAGTCTGTGTATGCTTGTATCCATCAGTCTTGCTCTTTTTTATCTATGGTTTCTTCTCTCTCTAGGTCTCTGTCTATCTGTGGAGGCAGGTCCAGGTTGTACTCTAGGTCTCTGTCTGTCTGTGGAGGCAGGTCCAGGTTGTACTCTAGGTCTCTGTCTGTCTGTGGAGGCAGGTCCAGGTTGTACTCTAGGTCTGTCTGTGGAGGCAGGTCCAGGTTGTACTCTAGGTCTATGCCTGTCTGTGGAGTCAGGTCCAGGTTGTACTCTAGGTCTCTGTCTGTCTGTGGAGGCAGGTCCAGGTTGTACTCTAGGTCTGTCTGTGGAGGCAGGTCCAGGTTGTACTCTAGGTCCCCAGTGGAGAGCAGTCACACCTGAGAAGGAGAGGAAGAAGCTGAGGCTGGAGTTGGTGAGCAGGAAATTGAGAAATAAAGAGGTAGAGAGGGGGAAATGGACACACCCTTTCACCCCTCACCTCCATTATGGTCCTGTCCTCTCTCGTCCCTCTCTCTCCCTCCCTTATCTGGTAACATTAAAAGTTAGAGGTCTGTGATGATAAAAGACATTACACAAAAGGTCTGCTCCCCAGAGCCTGACGCTCCAACATTACTCATTAATTAAATCCCCCGAACAGTGTCTAACACAGTTAAAATAAAACTTAGATCAAGTTTATTAAGTGCATTATAGCACTCCAGCGCAAGCCAATTTCCCCCCCGCATTGAAGAGACGATCGGGTGTGTAATTAGACATTTTCTTTAAACAATCGGGCACAGTAAGGGCACCTCAGTGGGTCCTGAGTGCAGATCTCAATCTCGGTGGCTCGTGTTGAACATCACTTCCTCTTAATTAATTTCTAGTTTGAATGTCAGATTTTCAGCTGGGATTTCACGTGACTGTCAGCTCTAACGGAGGATGATGTGTCAGATCCAACGGAAAGCTGTGCTGGATTTTGCTTCGTCGTACCCATAGTGACCGCATTATAGTCATGCCACACTGTGAGCCAATCCCACAGCCTGGGTGATTGGCAGTCGCCATAGCAGTCAGCAAATGAAGTGTCACTTCCTGTTTCTGTTGGGATGCCTGGGCTGCCGCAGTGACAGATGTTGGATACGTTACAGAACTGGCGCCGAGCTAAATCTACCCCGACGGATCGGAGTCCCCCACCTCCAGCCTCCAGCGATCCCACGTGATTTGCCCACACACGAAACAAACATACACATTCTACAAGACCCGAACACAGCAGCTAGTCATTGTGTGAAAGAACCGTCACCAGCGTAACACAGACTACTGCTGCCTTCTCCAACTGACCTAACAGTACACGACTGGGAAAAGCACTTTTCAAGTAACAGCAATCTGGCTTGGCAGGCCAGAGTCAATTCTATGATTTCATTGCTGATATCAAAACCTGGGGTTGGTCGGCAGTTTTATCATTTCATTTCTTTGGTTCTTACTGCTTCTCTACTGTCTGGAACCGACAGCCATTGTTAGCTCTGGTGCTTTAAAAGACAACAAGCAAGTTATATTAAGTGTTAGTATCCAAGCTGCATAATTCCATCGTCTGCATACTACCTTGATCAGTCTCTCTATCCATATGACAGCTTTGTGGTACTGGCAAGTGGGTGTGAGGAGTGAATACGATCTAGTATGAAGTCTGTTGGTGTTAGCGATAGTAGTGGTAGGAGGAAGAAAATTTATTTTTTTCAAAGCCTGTCCTTGGTAATCAAAAATACATGTCCTCCTCACCTTCCTCCAGCCCATGCAGGGTGGTCTGGGTAATCATTTATGCGTGCATCTCCAATCCCACACCTCGCCTCGCTCGTCTGGCTCTGACAGGTAATGCCTGATTCCTCTCTCCAAGCCTCTTCCCCCCTCCCATTCCCCCATACCCTGGCCTCTGTCCCCCCTCAACCACCCCTAGAACTCACTGCCTGCCATTGGTCTGAAGAAAACCTGTCAAGTTCTGGTCCTGACCTCCCTCTTCCCTCTTTCAACTCTCCAAACCTCCCCGGCCCCTGCTTTTCCTCGTCTCACTCTCCATCTTGTTCATTGCCTTTTCTCTTTATTCAGCAGCACCCTTCCTCTTTCCTACACTCACATTACATCTGTCTGGTCTCCCTCAGGCACATAGAGAGATCTCTGACCCTTGAACCTGGCAGTAGTCACACATACAAAGGGAGTTGTGCCTCAAACCAGTTACCAAAAAAAAATGAGTCGTGACAAATTGCTAGCTAGTCAACACACACGAACTCTGCTCACTTGGCTACTAAGATGGGCTTCCGATCAAAAGTTTCAGCTGATAATAAAACAAAAAAAACACAGATAAAACCCCCATCCAAACTTTGCATGGTTTCTGTTCCCCCGTGTCTGATTGTGAGGACGGAGTGTAATGGCTGACTACAAACAAGATAATACATGGTTTGGTTGATTGGCGTGACTTAGCACACATTCATTATGTATGATTACATTTCCTTTGAGGAATAAGAATCCAAGTGATTAGTTTCCCTGCATGATCCAAGCCCGATGCCTTTTTACGCCTCTCACTCTATAGGACTGCAATACAGATTCTTGTCATTTAGCAGACGCTCTTATTCAGAGTGCATATATTTTCATACTGGTCCCCTGTGAATCAAACCCACAACCCTGGCATTGCAAGCACCATGCTCTACCAACTGAGCCACACGGGACCTCTCAGACGAAACCACATTGGAGGCTGATGTGGGCAAACTGTCCCACTAGTTTCTTAAGGTTTCAGGGCTGGGCTACGGTAAAACACTAGATGTGCAGGATAATTGATTGTGGTGGGGAGATTGTGTATCAGTGTGTGTTTGTGTGTGTGTGTGTGTGTGTGAGAGAGAGAAAGAGAGATGGAGAGAGAGAGAGAGAGGGGTGGAGAGAGGAAAAGAGGAAGAGAAAGAAAAAGGGAGAGAGTGTGAATGTGTGAGGCAGGCCATGACAGAACACAGTGTGCCTCAGCTACCCAAACTTATCTCCAAGATGTACTGCGGACTAAAACTGGTGTACGGAAAAGGATCGGGAAGAGAACGAGGGAAAGGGGGGAGGGGGAGAGAGAGAAAGCAAAGAGAGACAGAAGAGAAAGACAGAGAGCTGCAGCAAGACAGAGAGCCCAGCTGGTGACTTTGGCGTCTTCCAAAAATTATAATGATAATTTACATTAATTTGCAGTGCAATTAACTGGCAAATTTGTTTAGATCTTTGCCCCAGAGAGAGAGAGAGGAAAAGGGTACATGATGATGAATGTGGGGTTTGGGGGAGGTGATGGCCTGGCCCTCTCATAGACACAGCAATCCACTTAGTCACCAGACTGACCCAGCCAGGGAGAAAACATACAGACAAACACCATACATACACACTAGCAGTTGTGTAAAGTACTTCAGTAAAAATACTTTAAAGTACTGCTTAAGTCATTTTTGGGGGAACTTGTACTCTTACTTCACTACATATTATTTACTCCATCCATTTTCCCTGAAATGTCTGAGTTTTGGAGAGTGCCCCTGGCTATCCGTAAATGAAAAAAAAAAAACATTAAAAAAAATAGTGCCGTCTGGTTTCCTTAATTTAAGGAATTTAAAATGATTTACTTTTCATACTTAAAGGGGCAATCAGTAGTTGCTACATCCATTTTTGGACGTATAAATGAATGATATGCACATGTTGATTATTGAAGAATATAACTTTTAAATGCCTCATGAGCTTAGTTTTACTGTCGTACACCATCACATCCCCAAATATAAACTTGTTTTACTCCAACAAAGAAAATGTAAACAAACACTATACAGCCTCACAATATGGTTCAAACTATCATTTGATATCATGGATGATTAGTCCTTGCATCCATAGCTCTGTTTATGAATTTGAGAGCGGTTCAATTTCTCCAGCTCCAGCTTCTTACCGGAACAGGGGTAAGGGATGTCACTTTGTTCTTGTTTCTACTGCTGATTGCCACTTTAAATATATTTAAAACCAAACACTTTTACTGAATGTGTATTTTACTGGGTGACTTTCACTTTTAGTAATTTTCTATTAAGGTATCTTTACTTTTAATCAAGTATGGGTACTTTTTCCACCACTGCACACATGAGTGACTGTATGTGCGTGCTTGCAAGTATGTGTGAAAGAAAAATGTAGCCCCTCCCTCCTAGATCATAATCAACATAATCATGTCATAAATCAGCTGACATTGAGGAAGTGAAGACACTGCTGTGCTCCACAGACGGCTTTAAAAGGTTGGTTTAGATTCACAGCCAATAGTGTGAGAGCCCTGGGAACACTGCAGGTGTACAGACTGCTGTGTCAGGCCTTCGAGCAGGGGCCAGATGCTGTATGTGTGTGTGTGTGTCCTATCTATACCTTTAGAATACACATGGCTTCAGTTACCCATGGGGCAGTGCTCCCCATTAACCCTCGTGCCCTCCTAACGCAGTGCCCTGTGCTGGCGCCGAGCGAGCACTGGCAGACTGGACTGCTGAGAGATGGACACTGCCAAGAACCATGGTCCCCATTTCACTTTCATCCTCCCCCTCTCTCTCTGTCGCTCTCTCTTTTTGTATCCGTGCACGTATGGCCCTATTCTCACTACAAGAGATTGCCTACAGATTTAGAGAAAATACTGCAATGTAAACTTGCGAACTGGTCACATCTCAAACCACTACCGCCGGAGGTTGCAGAAGAGCCTTCCTCAAGAGTCACCGCCTCTCTGAGCCGTTGGGTGTAAACAGAATTGTATCATTGAGCCAAATGCTCCTACAGTAAAAATCATAATGGTTTTGAAAGAGATTAAATGTATAGGCATCCTTATATTGGAGACTTGTTTTATTGAGTTTTTACCTAAATTGTTGTAACAGCCGGTTATTCTGAAATTGAAGGGAATCTCGGACCACCAGAATTTATTTCAATGCAAAAGCAAGCAGAAAACGCAAGTAGAAAGTCAGTGAACTAACAACTTTGTCAGTCGCAATGTGTTTTTTCATGTACTGATTTGCATGATATTGATGAAATGAAGCATGGTTTGCTCTAAGGCAGGGATCATTGACTATATTCAGTTGCTGGCCGATTTTTTGTTGACAGGATGGTAGGGGTCCAGAACATAATTAGAAATCATTTTTAGACTGTAAATTGACCACAGGAAACTCAAACAGATATACATGGAACAATAATATAAACGCGATATGTGTGTTAGTCCTATGTTTCATGAGCTGAAATGTACCATACGCACAAAAAGCTTATTTCTCTCAAATGTTGTGCACAAATGTGTTTACATCCCTGTTAGTGAGCATTTCTCCTTTGCCAAGATAATCCATCCACCTGACAGGTGTGGCATATAAAAAAACTGATTAAAGAGCATGATCAGTACACAGGTGCACCTTGTGCTGGGGACAATAAAAGGCCACTCTAAAAACGTTTTGAGGGAGCAGCAAATTGGCATGCATACTGCAGGAATGTCCACCAGAGCTGTTGCCAGATAATTGAATTTATCTCCCATAAGACGCCTCACAACCGCAGAGTTGTGGAGTTGTGTGGACGATTGGTTTGCTGATGTCAACGTTGTGAACAGAGTGTCCCAAGGTGGCGATGGGGTTATTGTATGCATAGGCATAAGCTATGGACAACAAACACAATTGCATTTTAAATGCACAGAAATACCGTGATTAGATCCTGAGGCCCATTGTCGTGGCGTTCATCCGCCGCCATCACCTCATACGCAATTCATGGACGCTGAACATTTCCCAGTTCTCCCATGGCCTGCATAAATTGAGCATGTTTGGGATGCTCTGGACCGACGTGTATGACAACGTGCTCCAGTTTCTGCCATATCCAGCAACTTCGCACAGCCATTGAAGAGGAGTGGGACAACATTTCAAAGCCCACATTCAACAGCCTGATCAACTCTATGCGGAGGAGATGTGTTGCGGTGCATGGATGGTGGTCACACCAGATACTGACTGGTTTTCTGATCCTTGCCTTTTTTTAAAAGTATCTGTGACCAACAGATCAATTTATTTCAATTGACTGATTTCCTTACATGAACTCAGTAAAATCCTTGAAATTGTTGCATGTTGCGTTTATATTTTGTTCAGCATAGTATTCGACTAAAACATAAGAATTTCTCAAACCTTGCTTACATTTGTATGTGATCACCCGTCTCTCTATTATGCGTGGTAGAACTTGGGAACAGATTTCCAAAATGCAAAAAAAAAATGTGTGGTGTTTTTAGTATTATGCCTCCCCCCCCAAAAAAATAATATTGCGGGGGACCAAATGAAACCAGCGCGTGCCGCCATTTGGGGAAACGTGTTCAAAGGTAACGTCAATACGGTAAGTAGGCCAAAAAGCAACCTAGCTACGGTTCAGCTAACGTTGGCTGACTTTAGCATTAGCTATTGGTAGTCTGTGAGGAGGATGCAGACATTTGGTTAGCTTGTTAGCTACCGAGCTCTGTGATGACTGACAATGTATGATGGCATTACTGTACTTTTATATTCGTCCGAGAGGGGTAAACGTTCATTCTTGCTATGATAATTTAGCTACTTGATGAAACAAATGTTGTTACTTGACGTTAGCTAGCTAGCTAGCGGTTGTGCCACTTTTGCCCGTGTAATGGTCTTGCAGCTAAATGAATGAGTGCGTGGACGAGAATGGAAACCTTTAAATATCTGCACAAGCTCGTGATTTGCTGCATTATTCAAGATTGTCATATGCTTTTATTGCATTAATCAAGAGTGTAATATGGTAGCTGAAAAGGTGCTTGCATAATGTTAGCTAGTTGAAGAGTTTGCATGCTTACTGGCTACTGTGATATGTACAGTACACTTGAGCTATTGAGGTAGAACATTCATGTCACGTCACATCGCCAAGCCCCCGAACTCTCTCTTGGCATGTGGCATACCGTTGCTAATGTAAATAGAAAAAAGCTTATGTACATACTATATAAAACATATATTTTTTTGCCTCACTATGCAACTACTTTTTGCGGCCTGTATAAGCCCTAAGATGGCACTTGGCCACTATGCCACTACTGATAGTTTATACAGGGGGAAGGGCAACTCTGTACTGAGTGAGTTTACATAGAAATCTTAAGAGAGAGAGAGAGAGAGGAGACCGTTTGTTTGCATAGTTCCCCACTGTACCTAATGCTCAGCTCAGGAAGCAGTCAGGGTTGGGAAAGAGTGTGAGCGTGTGCGTGCATGCGTGAATGTGTGTGTGTTTGTGTGTCTGTATAAGTGTGTGTGTGTGTGTGTAAATGTGTGTGTCCAGTACCTAATGCTCAGCTCAGGAAGCAGTCAGGGTTGGGAGAGAGTGTGAGCGTGTGCGTGAATGTGTGTGTGTTTGTGTGTCTGTATATGTGTGTGTGTGTGTGTGTGTGTGTGTGTGTAAATGTGTGTGTCCAGTACCTGATGCTCTGCTGCATGAAACGGTCAGGGTCGCTGGCTGAGAATGTGGTGAGAGAGGTGCCAGCGGGGACGCCCTCCTCAAAGCGGATGGACTTGGGGTTAGTAGGGAAGTAGGGCGGTTCGTTGATGTCTACCACAGAGATGGTGACCCCAGATGTGGACTGGAGGGACGACTGGATCCCACTGGCCAGCGGGGCCTGGTTGTTGACCACCACCGTCAGCATGAAGGCTCTGTTCTGCTCAAAGTCCACCGGCTGGAGAGGAGGAGAGGTGGAGATAATTAGGTTACAATCAGTCATCTCACAGTCCGTCAAACGGTAATAGCAATCAGAGAGAGAAAGAGGCAAAGCTGTAGTCAAAAAGGAAGGCAGATAAAAACAGAAGACAAATCAATGATGAGGTAGCGAGAGACGAGCGAGCGAGAGAGATGGATAATATGACAATACTAGGAAGGGTCGAATAAACCGGGAGAAAGAAAGCAGGAGAGAAATAAACCCTGCACTACGGTGAGAAGAAATATATACGGGAGAGAAATAACAAGAGAGGGATCAAACCCACGGTGCCATCTAACCCCCACCCATCCCCAGAACACTTAAACATTCTCCTCCAGTTCCTCAGTCCCTCTATCCTCCACCTACAGGTGTTGAACACGCACATAGAGAGAGAGAGAGAGAGCGAGAGAGCTGAGTCCTGGTGCTGAGCAGTGCTAGCTTCCGCGATGGCTGGGATGAATTTGAACAACGTTACCGTTAAACTTAGAGGGACCTCTATACCCCTACCTGTAGTTACCCTGCTAACACTGAGTGGGTTAGGCAGGCCTTAAACTATTCATGGACTGGCTGCTGTAGTGCTCCCTGTTCAGTTCACGCTGGGTAAACTCCTCACTGTGTGTGTGTCTGTGTGTGTGTGTGTGTGTGTGCGCGCGTCGGCTAGCTCCAGCCACCTACAAGGGCGATCTGCCCTGTGACCCTAAAACGGAGCGACAGCTCTGGGCTGGCTTAATGAAGACAACACAAACCCAGATTCAAATAACCAGAAACACACAAACAAATATGTTGGGTGTTGCGTGATGCTCGGTCTGATTACAGTTAGCTATCCGGTTGATGATTAGCGCCAAGGGGGCTGGTGTCTGCTGGGTTTGATTGTGACTGTAATGATTTGGAGCACATCTGTGTGTTGCATCGCCTCAGTGTTAGCAGCGAACGGACACGACGGGCAGAGATATAAAAAGCATTCATAATCAAGCAGCCAGGGTGATGAGGGGATTGGATCTGACAGATGCCACGGTGGGGTAGGTGTGTACGTGCACAAGTAATAAGAAGAGATGGCGGGTGTTGGCGTGCCCTGCCCTTCTGTCTCTGTGTACGTGCCCTGCCCTTTTGTGTGTGTCTGTGTGGGGTGAACCAGTGGTGTACTCGGAGCTCTTTGATCCATATCCAGTGGTGTTCAGTGCACAGGGAGGTCCGGCGTATCTGAAGGCTCACTAACACACACACATCCTAGGGGAGGAGAGCAGAACGAGGGGGTTAAAGGTCAATAACCTAGCCTCCACCTCCTTCCTGTGATCCATCACTCACTCCATCTCCCCCTCCACCTTTTACTCCATCCCTCTCGTTCCTCTTCTCCTTCCCGAATCTGCTCTTCATCCCCTCCTCCTCCTAAGTGCTTCCATTCCCCTGCTCCCCGTTCTCCTCACTTCCCTCCCTCCCTCCCCCCTCCTAATATAATCTACCCTGCCTCCTCTCCTCATTGGCAACTCTCCCGTCTACTCCTCACTTCCTCCTTCCCACTCCTCTCCTTTCTTCTCTCTGGTGTGTAGTCACCCCTATCATTTCCTGTGTTCATCACAGGCTTCTTGAATTTACATATCCTAATGACTTATTAAAGGCAAAATAGTGTGTGTGTGTGTGCGCGTGTGTGCATACGGGCGCATGTGTGTGTATGTTTGTCTGTGTGTGATTCTGTGGTGCCTCTGTTTCAATCCAGGATTCCTTATTGGTGTTCTTCTCGGTTCCGCAGAGAGTTCTCTACACGTGTGACATGTGCAGGTTAAGACCTCAGTCCTTGTTTACAGAGCAGCGCTGGGTCCCAGGGGAGCTGTCTCAGTAAGCATGTGAGAGATGTCAGCGTGTTCTGCTGATGTGCCTCCACTAGCAGCCAGAGAGGCCTCCTCAGTAAACACATACCACAAGAATTCAAATGCGGCTCTGTGATGTTCCCCCCGTTTCCCTGCTACCTATGCGTTCCAGGTTGTCTGATGTGAAACCGATTATAGAGTTGGTAGCCATTCCGGCTCCGCTCCCCAGAGAGACTCAAAGCCTTCCTGTTTACTTGTTGAGACGGTCTATTCCTCGCGCTGCTCCTGGCTCTTAATTTATGATTTCCTGATATCCTCCCTGGGGTTGCTACGGCAGCTTACGGCTGCCCGCCCGCCTGCCTGCTCAATTGTACATCAGGGAGCGAGTAGTGATGAAAAGTATTCTACACTGAACACAAATATAAACGCAACATGCAACAATTTCAAAGATTTTACTGAGTTACAGTTCATATAAGAAAATCAATTAATTAGGCCCTAATCTATGGATTTCACATGACTGGCAATACAGATATGCATCTGTTGGTCATAGATACCTTCAAAAAAAGGAAGGGACGTGGATCAGAAAATCAGTCAGTGTCTGGTGTGACCACCATTTGCCTCATGCAGCAAGATGTGTCATCTTCTTCGCATAGAGTTGATCAGGCTGTTGATTGTGGCCTGTGGAATGTTATCCCACTCCTCTTCAATGGCTGTGAAAGAGCATCCCAAACATGCTCAATGGGCGATGTCTGGTGAGTATGCAGGCCACGGAAGAACTGAGATATTTTCAGGAATTGTGTACAGATCCTTGCGACGTGGGGCTGTGCATTATCATGCTGAGACATGAGGTGATGGCGATGGATGAAAGGCACGACGATGGGCCTCAGGATCTCCTCACGGTATCTCTGTGCATTCAAATTTCCATCGATAAAATGCAATTGTGTTCATTGACTGTAGCTTTTGCCGGCCCATGCCATAACCCCACCGCCACCACGGGGCACTCTGTCAGTAAAACGCTCACCAACACGCCACATCTGCCCGGTAGAGTTGAAACCGAGATTCATCCGTGAAGAGCAGATTTCTCCAGCGTGCCAGTGGCCATATAGGCCTGATGAAGTCAGTGACGACGCCGAACTGCAGTCAGGTCAGGACCCTGGTGAGGACGACGAGTACTCAGATGATCTTCCCGGAGACGGATTCTGTGCAGAAATTCTTTGGTTGTCCAAACCCACAGTTTCATCAGCTGTCTGGGTGGCTGTCCTCAAACGATCCCGCAGGTGAAGAAGCCGGAAGTGCAGTCGTATTTACACATGGTCTGCGGTTGTGAGGCCGGTTGGACGTACTGCCAAATTCTCTAAAACGACGTTGGAGGCGGCTTATGGTAGCATTCAACAGCTCTGGTGGACATTCTTCCAGTCAGCATGCCAATTACACGCTCCCTCAAAACGTGAGTCATCTGTGGCATTGTGTGACAAAACTGCACATTTTGGAGTGGCCTTTTATTGTCCCCAGCACAAGATGCACCTGTGTAATGATCCTGCTGTTTAATCAGCTTCTTAATATGCCACACCTGTCAGGTGGATGGATTATCTTGGTAAAGGCGAAATGCTCACTAACTGGGATGTAAAACCAATTTGTACACTAATTGAGAGAAATAAGCTGTTTGTGCATATGGAACCTTTCTGGGATCTTTCATTTCAGCTCATAAAACATGGGACCAACACTTATTCCGTTAATATTTTTGGTTCAGTGTAAAATCCAGTCATCTAGAGATAATGAAGGAAAGCAAAATGCCAGTGCCTGAGGTGCGGAGAGAAATAGAGAGGTGTTAATGCCATTCCTCAAAAATTTTATTGTAGAGTCACACAGACAGACAAAAGGAGCAGAAAGAGGAATTACAACTGGCTCTGCAGGGGCAGCTCATCAATAAACTAGTCAAAATATACACACTGTATACAGTATACCTGTACAGGCGTGCACACACACAAAAACTCACACTCACACACACAAAAACTCACACTCACACACAAGCCTGTTCCTAAAACGGTAAACAGATAGGATGACAAGACATGGCTGTGTTGTTGTATCCATCCACCTCAGTAGCTAGAACATTATAACACCACTGCAATTTGTAATTGAGAAATCAATATCGAATTTGTTGCAATGGTCTTAGTAGCCATTATATATGTGTGTGTGCGGGTTCAGTGTGTGTGTGTGTGTGTGTGTGTGTGTGTGTTCACAGTGTGTGTGTGTGTGTGTGCGTGCGAGGTTGGTGCATACATGCGCGCCCATGTGCTTGTGAAGGACCTACCCTATCCCTCAATTAGACTTAGCTAGGGGGTTTCAAAGTCAAAGCTCCCATTGTGTTGTGTCCTTAGCTGCCCCTCCCCAGCCTATAGCTAGTGTACAGCCTGGGGCGGACACACACTGACTTATAGATCTGACACGCAACACACAGATTAATGGGATAACACTGAATGTGCTACATCAACCTCACAAGGACATGTCGTATGGTTACTAAAATAAAATATCATACGATATAGACCTGACAACAACAGTCCTCACTCAACCTTGACCTTTCTGTGGGCTCGGTGAAGAAGTGTGCTTTTGAAATGGATATGATAAGTGGGTCTAGGTGAGACCTGGAGAATATCCGTTTTCACCAGATCTTCACTAGATTTCGCAGTTGCTGATTGACGTGGAATTGTTCACTATTTTAGCACCACCTGCCCATTCAATAAGAAATGTTTTTCAGAGCAAAGGTCAAACAGAATTGGGTCCTTTTTTTCCCCTGTAACTTTCCTACATGTAAATCTCCGTGGAACAGCTTTGAACCAATCCACTATAGACAAAACCCTCCACGGCATTTCTGTTGTTGTCTGAGATTATGTACCATTGTCTTGATTGCTCACAGGGCCTTACCTTCACTACGGTAACCATGCCGTCGTTGGTGTGTTGGTCGGTGATGATGGTGAAGTGACCTATCGGGTCTCCGCTGATGATCCTGTACACGGCATTCCAGTTGGGCGAGTGTGGCTGGTCCCGGTCAATCACGGTCAGGTTGGCAACCACAACATTGACCCGGTTCTCTGGGACCTCCCCTGAAAACTGCGAGGGGTAAGAAAGAGGGAGAGAGAGATGAGAGGAGTTAGCAGAAGTCTCCACCGCCTCCTTCTTTGTGTAAGTAGGCAGTCGATTGGCTTAACTATCCCGTCACTCCACAAGCACTACTCCAGTGCGTTAAGGGCATAAAACAAGCTAAACACCCGCGCTATCCTCTGCCTCCACATTTTGAAGAATTTTCTTATTGCCCTCTCCCCATCTTTCTGTTCTTCTGAGAGACTGGTGGAGGGAGCGGGGGATGGAGAGAGAGAGAGAGAAAAAGGCCTGCTTTTGGGAGGGCTTAAGCGGCAGTGGACATGTGTTTGTGTGTCTCTGAGTGGGTTTTTTAGATGTCCTGCAGAAACACATGTGTTTTGTCCTGATAAGGACAGCAGAGGAGTCAGTCTGTCTGTTATGGTTGGGAACTGATCACAGCTTAGCAGTCTGTCAAGCAGGCCCCCCCAGCTGGCGGCCCGCGGGTGATTTTATTATTTTAATTGTTGGATATAAAAGACTGTATAGACAACTGCAAATCAGCTCCAAGTGATTGACATTTTGGGAAAGTAGAGAGATATACTGTAGATATAGAGTGTGATAGTGATGTGATAGTATACAAATGAAATGTTTTATTTCTTTATTTTTTTCAAATATTATATTTGTTTGGGCTTCTTGCAGTCAATTTGCAGTCTATAAATGATTTGTAATTATGTTCCGGGCCCCAACCATCCGCTCAAGAAAAGAATCGTCCCGTGGCTGAATTCTAGCTGATGATCCCTGCCCTACAGGCGCAGGAGACCTTCTCTGTCTGCATAGACTACACACAATAACATTAGGCCCCCCCACCGAGACACGCTGAGACACACTGTGACCCAGCACACAAACACAGTGAGATTAGGAAGCTCTAGCAAGATGGTCGTCTAGAGAACCAATGACATTCTTCAGGAAAAAGAGGGTTCCCGGGGTGGTCCTGTCCGTCTGCTGGGATTGGATAAAGAGGCAGCGTGTGTATGTGTGTGTGTGTGTGTATACACTCTTCACTAAGTCTGTTTTGATGTTGTTGTTGGCTAGGCCAGGGTATTCTCCATGCTGATTTGAGGAAAGTTTTTTCTATAATAGGGACATTTAGGGACATACAGTGGGGCAAAAAAGTATTTAGTCAGCCACCAATTGTGCAAGTTCTCCCACTTAAAAAGCCTGTAATTTTCATCATAGGTAGTACTCTTAAACTATGACAGACAAAATGAGAAAAATAAATCCAGAAAATCACATTGTAGGATTTTTTATGAAATTATTTGCAAATTATGGTGAAAAATAAGTATTTGGTCACCTACAAACAAGCAAGATTTCTGGCTCTCACAGACCTGTAACAAAATTGTAGACCTGCACCAGGCTGGGAAGACTGAATCTGCAATAGGTAAGCAGCTTGGTTTGAAGAAATCAACTGAGGGAGCAATTATTAGGAAATGGAAGACATACAAGACCACTGATAATCTCCCTCGATCTGGTGCTCCACGCAAGATCTCACCCCGTGGGGTCAAAATGATCACAAGAACGGTGAGCAAAAATCCCAGAACCAGACCTAGTGAATGACCTGCAGAGAGCTGGGACCAAAGTAACAAAGCCTAACAAAGCCTACCATCAGTAACACACTACGCCGCCAAGGACTCAAATCCTGCAGTGCCAGACATGTCCCCCTGCTTAAGCCAGTACATGTCCAGGCCCGTCTGAAGTTTGCTAGAGAGCATTTGGATGATCCAGAAGAAGATTGGGAGAATGCCATATGGTCAGATGAAACCAAAATATAACTTTTTGGTAAAAACTCAACTTGTCGTGTTTGGAGGACAAGTTGTATCCAAAGAACACCATACTGTGAAGCATGGGAGTGTAAACATTATGCTTTGGGGCTGTTTTTCTGCAAAGGGACCAGGACGACTGATCCGTGTAAAGGAAAGAATGAATGGGGCCATGTATCGTGAGATTTTGAGTGAAAACATCAGCAAGGGCATTGAAGATGAAACGTGGCTGGGTCTTTCAGCATGACAATGATCCCAAACACACCGCCCAGGCAACGAAGGAGTGGCTTCGTAAGAAGCATTTCAAGGTCCTGGAGTGGCCTAGCCAGTCTCCAGATCTTCTTTTTTTTTTTTTACTTTTATTTAACCAGGCAAGTCAGTTAAGAACAAATTCTTATTTTCAATGACGCCCTAGGAACAGTGGGTTAACTGCCTGTTCAGGGGCAGAACGACAGATTTGTACCTTGTCAACCTTCCGGTTACTAGTCCAACGCTCTAACCACTAGGCTACCCTGCCGCCCCTATGTAGCCCACATAGAAAATCTTTGGAGGGTGTTGAAAGTCCGTGTTGCCCAGCAACAGCCCCAAAACATCACTGCTCTAGAGGAGATCTGCATGGAGGAATGGGCCAAAATACCAGCAACAGTGTGTGAAAACCTTGTGAAGACTTACAGAAAATGTTTGACCTCTGTCATTGCCAACAAAGGGTATATAACAAAGTATTGAGATAAGTATTTGGTCAATAACAAAGTTTATTTTCCACCATAATTTGCAAATTAAATTCATAAAAAATCCTACAATGTGATTTTCTGGATTTTCTTTTCTCATTTTGTCTGTCATAGTTGAAGTGTACCCATGATGAAAATTACAGGCCTCTCTCATCTTTTTAAGTGGGAGAACTTGTACAATTGGTGGCTGACTAAATACTTTTTTGCCCCACTGTATAGGGACCATACATAACCACACTCACAAACTCAAAGGCTGCTATAGAGTCTACAGAACAAGGGTCCCCACTGTCCCCACGGGGAAAAAAACTGGTTGGATCAACTTTGTTTCCACGTAATTTCAACAAAATAATTTGTTGAATCGATGTGGAAAGTCATCAACATAAGGGAAAGTCATAAGTGCAATTTCACTGTGATTTGTTGGGGGAGGGGTGATTTCATGTTGAATTCATGTTAGTCGAGAAGTCAACCAAATGTAAATAAAATTAGACGTTGAACGGACGGACGTCTGTGCCCAGTGGGTCTGTGCTTAAGAGGGGTGTCATTTTAAGGTGTTCCAGGCCCACAGTGAATAACAGAAAGAACAGAGGAATAATCACACAGTGAAAGTAATGGTGCACGAGGACTGTCTTCATCCTGCCGTCACATTATTGGCAGTGAGGAGGTGGAGGGGGGAGGCAGAGCAGGAGGTAGGGGGAGCCAGATGAGAGGTGAGAGGGGGTGGTAGGGGGAAAGGGGAGAGGGGGAGGCAGGGGAGAGAAGGGGAGGGGAGGGGCGGTGGGAGAGGGGCAGATGGGGGTGACAGAGAGCTTCATCATGGAGCCCAGGTGATGTCAGGATGAGAGAGGAGAAAAGGATCCAGGCCAAGCTGGTGTTTCCTACTGGCTGGGATTATTCCTCACTACTGAGCACGGGGAACACACACACACACGCATGCACGCACACACATCTACTTTTTTCTTAAACTCACAGGCAAAAGTACAAAGATAATCACACAAACAGATGAACACATCCACTTTGAAACACATAAACACCCCACCCACTGCCTGCCTGCCTTGCCGCCTTGAAAAATAGGTCAGCCTCTGATAGGCCTGATGAAATATTAATCTGTAACATTAAAGAGAAATTCTCCAAAACTTTCTATTTCTGGGACGCTTTGATAGATTTATTGGGTTTGCTGCAAACACTAAATATTTGCTTAATGGCCTTCATTGTCGACAAAGTGGCTTTTATGTAGCCCACTGGTGAACTGGATGATTTGTAGAGGGAGCTTGTAAAAAGTGCCCTGCTCATTGTGAATCCAAGACCTCCACTTTGCAAAATAACAAGGGCGATCATCATCAATATCCGCCACAGCATTTCTTCAGCTAACCCCCATTTTGTGCTGGGTGATTGACATGCACTTCAACACAACAAAAATACAGTGGACAAGACTCCATCCGTTACAAACTACTATCATCAATCAGCTACCGCAACTGTAGAATCCTAATATAGTAAAAAAAAAAAGGGGGTCTGATTTACAGTGGTCCTGACCATGTGTGTTCTCCTTATGGATATGGAAAAGCTAGAATAGTCCATCATAGATGCCACAGCAGATCCAATTCTGGAACATTTGCACAATGTGCATTGATGGTCAGTGGAGTAAAGAAGTGGTGAAATTATTGAACAAATGACTGTTGGAAGGAACTTTTCTGCCATTAAAATGTTTGTCGGCTTTCATTTGTCTCCTCACTCTCTTCCCCTTCAACCCACCACCTTCTATTGTTTATTTCTCTCTGCTCCACCCTATCCCCATCTACTTACTCTCGGGCCTTGCAGCCCACAACCTTCTCCTCTCCTCCCTCTCCACCCCTCTCTCTGTGCTTGCCCCTGCTGTGTGGCTGTGGCGCAACATAGCGCTGATGAGCTCTACGCCTGACACATGCTTAGCGAATCTGCTAACTCATCCTCATAAGGATCTTATTGGCCCCCCAGGGTGCATGCTAATGCTAACTCCTATGGTAACGTCCAGCGTGAAAATGATACTTCTGCTGTTTTCAGCACCTCAGCTCCCCAACACACCCGCCTACTCACAACCCGGAGAAGCTGCAGATAGGAAGAAAAAAAAAACACATGCTAAAAGTCATGCTGACAAGACATCCACAAGACATCCACATGGCCTCCGTACAGTCGGATATACATATATTATATGTGAAGCTTCATAATACACCGCCTTTGCTGATGTCCCTTTCTTTCCTCTCATTTCCGTCTCTTACCTTTCCTATATCCCCGTGTTCCCCTGCTCTTGTCGTACGGTGCCTCCCTCCCCCGTTCTCCCCCGTTCTCCCTCACCTCTCAGCTCTCTCCTAATGATTGTGCCGCGAGGCGCTCCACCTGCGTAAGCTCTTTCCTTTTCTGCACTGGAGCTCCGATAAACAGCTGAATTAATCAGTTCAGATCGCCCCTGGGCCACTGGAGGGCTCGGCGTGGCTTAATGACTGACACAGGGTTAATGAAATACACATACACGCATGAATACGCCTGCTCAAGGGCCTGTGTCAAAATGTAACAACAATTATGTCACTAACATAGCTAAGTTTGTCACTGGTATGGGCTAGTAAATATCCTAAACCTAGCCAGTTAGACACTTGATAGCCACAAGCTAAAAGCTGGGAGGAAGGGAGGAGAGAATTCACTTTCTAATTCAGCTGCTGCTGAACACTCAAATTCGTTTTTCCAAATGTAATTGATTCAATTAGGTATTTTTTTCTATAAAGATTGTGTGAGTCATAGAAATTAAGATCTTGCGTTCTTTGTGGTTTTTATATGCAGGGAGCATCCATTGTACAATTGATGTACAAAATACTTTTCTAAGTTAGAAACCATATACGGTACCAGTCAAAAGTTTGGACAAATCTGTACTCATTCAAGGGTTTTTCTTTATTTTTTAAAACTATTTTCTACATTGTAGAATAAAAGTGAAGACATCAACCCTATGAAATAACACATATGTAGTGTAGTAGTAACCAAAAAAGTGTTAAACAAATGAAAATATATTTTACATTTGACATTCTTCAAAGAAAGCCACCCTTTGCCTTGATGACAGCTTTGCACAGTATTGGCATTCTCTCAACCAACTTCATGAGGTAGTCACCTGGAATGTATTTCAATTAACTGGTGTGCCTTTTTAAAAGTTAGCTTATGGAATTTCTCTACTTCTTAATGTGTTTGAGCCAATCAGTTGTGTTGCAACAAGGTAGGGGTGGCATTCAGAAGATGGCCCTATTTGGTAAAAGACCAAGTCCATATCATTGCAAGAACAGCTCAAATAAGGAAAGAGAAATGAGAGTCCATCATTACTTTAAGACATGAAGGTCAGTTGATTCGGAAAATCTCAAGAACTTTACAAGTTTCTTCAAGTGCAGTCGCAAAAACCATCAAGAGCTATGATGAAACTGGCTCTCATGAGGACCTCCCCAGGAAAGTAAGACCCAGAGTTACCTCTGCTGCAGAGGATAAGTTCATTCGAGTTAACAGCACCTCAGATTGCGGCTCAAATAAATGCCTCACAAAGTTCAAGTAACAGACACATCTCAACATCAACTGTTCAGAGGAGACTGCGTGAATTAGGCCTTCATGGTCGAATTGCTGCAAAGAAACAACTACTCAAGGACACCAATAAGAAGAGACTTTCTTGGGCCAAGAAACATGAGAAATGGTCATGAGACCGGTAAAAATCTGTCCTTTGGTCCGATGAGTCCAAATTTGAGATTTTTGGTTCCAACCACCGTGTCTTTGTGGAGAATGGATGTTCCCCCGCATGTGTGGTTCCCATCGTGAAACATAGAGGAGGGGGTGTGATGATGTGAGAGTGCTTTGCTGGTGACACTGTCTGTGATTTATTTTGAATTCAAGGCACACTTAACCAGCATGACTACCACAGCATTCTGCAGCGATACACCATCCAGTCTGGCTTGCACTTAGTGGGACTATCATTTGTTTTTAACAGGACAATGACCCAACACACCTCCAGGCTGTGTAAGGGCTATTTGACCAAGAAGGAGAGTGATGGAGTGCTGCATCAGATGACCTGCCCTCCACAATGTGGGAACTCCTTCAAGATTGTTGGAAAAGCAGTCCAGGTGAAGCTGGTTGAGAGAATGCCAAGAGTGTGCAAAGCTGTCATCAAGGCAAAGGGTGGCTACTTTGAAGAATCTCAAATATATTTTGATTTGCTTAACACGTTTTTGGTTACTACATGATTCCATATGTGTTATTTTATAGTTTTGATGTCTTCACTATTATTCTACAATGTAGAAAATAGTTAAAATAAAGAAAAACCCTTGAATGAGTAGCTGTCTCCAAACTTTTGACTGGTAATGTTTATTAATTAATATACAGCACCAACTACAGTGCCTTGCGAAAGTATTCGGCCCCATTAAACTTTGCGACCTTTTGCCACATTTCAGGCTTCAAACATAAAGATATAAAACTGTATTTTTTGTGAAGAATCAACAACAAGTGGGACACAATCATGAAGTGGAACGACATTTATTGGATATTTCAAACTTTTTTAACAAATCAAAAACTGAAAAATTGAGCGTGCAAAATTATTCAGCCCCTTTAGTTTCAGTGCAGCAAACTCTCTCCAGAAGTTCAGTGAGGATCTCTGAATGATCCAATGTTGACCTAAATGACTAATGATGATAAATACAATCCACCTGTGTGTAATCAAGTCTCCGTATAAATGCACCTGCACTGTGATAGTCTCAGAGGTCCGTCAAAAGCGCAGAGAGCATCATGAAGAACAAGGAACACACCAGGCAGGTCCGAGATACTGTTGTGAAGAAGTTTAAAGCCGGATTTGGATACAAACAGATTTCCCAAGCTTTAAACATCCCAAGGAGCACTGTGCAAGCGATAATATTGAAATGGAAGGAGTATCAGACCACTGCAAATCTACCAAGACCTGGCCGTCCCTCTAAACTTTCAGATCATACAAGGAGAAGACTGATCAGAGATGCAGCCAAGAGGCACATGATCACTCTGGATGGGGATGGGAGACTCTGTCCATAGGACAACAATCAGTCGTATATTGCACAAATCTGGCCTTTATGGAAGAGTGGCAAGAAGAAAGCCATTTCTTAAAGATATCCATAAAAAGTGTTGTTTAAAGTTTGCCACAAGCCACCTGGGAGACACACCAAACATGTGGAAGAAGGTGCTCTGGTCAGATGAAACCAAAATGTAACTTTTTGGCAACAATGCAAAACGTTATGTTTGGCGTAAAAGCAACACAGCTGAACACACCATCCCCACTGTCAAACATGGTGGTGGCAGCATCATGGTTTGGGCCTGCTTTTCTTCAGCAGGGACAGGGAAGATGGTTAAAATTGATGGGAAGATGGATGGAGCCAAATACAGGACCATTCTGGAAGAAAACCTGATTGAGTCTGCAAAAGACCTGAGACTGGGACGGAGATTTGTCTTCCAACAAGACAATGATCCAAAACATAAAGCAAAATCTACAATGGAATGGTTCAAAAATAAACATATCCAGGTGTTAGAATGGCCAAGTCAAAGTCCAGACCTGAATCCAATCGAGAATCTGTGGAAAGAACTGAAAACTGCTGTTCACAAATGCTCTCCATCCAACCTCACTGAGCTCGAGCTGTTTTGCAAGGAGGAATGGGAAAAAATTTCAGTCTCTCGATGTGCAAAACTGATAGAGACATACCCCAAGCGACTTACAGGTGTAATCGCAGCAAAAGGTGGCGCTACAAAGTATTAACTTAAGGGGGCTGAATAATTTTGCACGCCCAATTTTTCAGTTTTTGATTTGTTAAAAAAGTTTGAAATATCCAATAAATGTCGTTCCACTTTATGATTGTGTCCCACTTGTTGTTGATTCTTCACAAAAAAATACAGTTTTATATCTTTATGTTTGAAGCCTGAAATGTGGCAAAAGGTCGCAAAGTTCAAGGGGGCCGAATACTTTCGCAAGGCACTGTACATAAATATATGATAAGGTCCATTATCTCCTACGATGGACTTTAAATTTGATTAATTTCCTACCAAACAACACAACTTACTCCACATTTTCAATGTTGCTGCATCATGTGGTGCCAGCATCATGGTATGGGTATGCTTGTCATCGGCAGGGACTGGGGAGTGTCAGGATCAAAATAAATATGATAGGAGCAAAACCCAGGTAAAAAGTTAAAGGAAAAACCTCCTCAGTCTTCTGAAAGTTTCATGTTTCAGTGAGACAATTGCACACATGTTTATGCCAAAGGCACACCAGAATGGCTTTCCAAGGGGTGTTGAGTGTTCCTGAGTGGCCTCGGCACTGACTCAATGATTCCTTCGCACATTTACTGAACTTGAGCAATTTTGACAAAACCAATGGACATAATATTGCCCTAAGAGTTGGGCAACGTTAATAGAATATTATTCAAAATGATTCACAGCGGCAATGGCTGCCCAAGGGTGCTTCCATCAAGTATCAACTCAGGGGTGTGAAGACGTACACAATCAAGACATCGTTCCTTTTGAAAATGTGGAGTAGGTTGTGCAGATCTATAGGAGAAAAACCTCTAATATAATCGCTTTTTAGATGTACTTTGAAGTAAGAAAAATGTGAAGACCTTCACTAGCCATTGCATCTTTGCTTACAATCATAAGTACCTGCTTATGTACAGAAGTGCCTGCTTAATTGCTTAATTGCTTGCACTGTGCTGTCAAAATCACAGCCCCTTCCTTGCTGTTTACTCTCAGCCATCCCTCCCTTATACTTTTTTTAGCCACCCTACCCATTCCAGCCATTCGGATAACAAATCATTCAGAGTTTTCTCATTTCCCAACTATCAGGAATACTGCTTCTACTCACCGCCTCCCCTCATCTCATCCCTCCTCCTCTCCCCTATCTGCAACCCTCCACACATTTACGATGTCTGTCAGCATGGTGCCTCCAGGGTACGACTGTGTGTGTCCTGTGTGGCTCCGTTGGTAGAGCACGGTACTCGCAACGCCAGGGTTGCTGGTTCAAATCCCACAGGGGACCACGACTACATAGTCGCTCTGGATAAGAGCATCTGCTAAATGACTAAAATGTGTGTGTGTGGACAGCAGGCTTGTTCAAGAGGTACTCATCGCTGCTGGGGGAACTACTGTATAATGATCAACATCCCCTGGAAGACCAGAGGATGTATGGATACATTTGCAGCAACATATGCTAGTCTTGCTGATCTCCATACTGCTTGGTTACACACATCGCTCTTTACTTTGATTTGGTTGACTCCAGGAATGACCTTTTTTTTTTCTCTCCCATATACGGTAATGATCATCCCCATTTACACCACTATAATCATCGTTATGTCTGCTTGCTGTTGTTCTCCGGGTGATGAACGTTAACGACTGGATGTTTCATTTCACTCAGGTCAGGAGTGCGCGCTGTCTCTGAGATGATGCCAGGGCTGTGTTTCACCCCTTTCCTGCTCTCGCCTTATAACTTTCGTCTTCTACCCTTTTCCCCTGTATTCCAGTCCTCCATCTCCCATACACCCCCCCTCTCCCTCTTCCTCCCCTCTCCCTCTCCCTCTTCCTCCCCTCTCCCTCTTCCGCCCCTTACTTGGTCTGTGGCGGTCATGACGTTTTGTCAGCCGGTTGTTGTCATGCAAGCAGCTTACTGTACGTTATCTGGCTATGCGGCTTGCCATACGCTGTGGGCTTGTTCATTTAGCAGACAGGATATGCTTATGAGTCATGTTTCATTATTTCATATTATATGATTTTACAGTAAGAAGAATATAATTAAACTGAGCTGAATAAAATCAAAAGGATATTTTTCCCATTCCGGAGAGAGGGCACATATGAAAGCTATGTTGAGTGTAAAAGTAATCATTTGAAACGGGTCCCATAGGCTCCGAGTTATTTGGCAACTTTAGTTGTTAAGGCTACAAACCTTATAATGCCTTCGAAATCCAAACATATATGGGCTGCATGACGTGACTACAGATGATTTGAGAAAGAAGCACAAAAAAAAAAGCTTGCACTCTGACCCTTACCTCAGGCTGCACTCACCTTTCTCTAGTCAAGTGATCATCTTATCACCCATCGGACAATTCTCAAATTAATATATTCTTTAATAATATGTTAAACTAGTTTCGATTTAGAATGGCCCATTATCAAATGGGCAGGAACAGGGGCAGGGGAAACAAATACATGCCATCTGCCTAAGCACTCCAATAACTTATCCCACCTCCGGTTGTTCAACTCCTTGCATCAACCATTGTTTAAAGAGTATGCAGCCTCTCGCTGCTCGACAAGTGATATTCCACCCAAACTCTGTATGCCACGGGCTCCCCAACCCTGTTCCTTCAGCTACCAGGTGCTTCATTCGGGGGAAACCGTCTGAAATCTGTTTGGGAACATCGAAAGTAACATGTTTTCACAACTAAACATATTTCATTAATCTGTTGACACCTCCTCTCTCTGCATGCTTGAGAAAAGTAATGAAGGGGAGAGGTGAGGAGATGGAAACGCACGGTGGTGAGATATTCTATAGCTAACGGTAGCCTAATGTGACACCCTGTCAATTATGAAGGGGGGAAAAAAAGCACCTATTACTAGGCTATTCGAAATCAAATACAAATCCACTAGAATTGTAAGCGAACTCGGTAAAGCCGCCCTGCACAAGTAATGAACCAATAGCATTGCCCAGGCCTCTCCCTAGCATAAGGTAACCAGTCCATCCAGTAGGATTTATAATACAGTCCACACTCAAAGGCCATTACTACAATTTGTTTCGTTTTGGAATATAGGCTAGACCAATTAAAGACATCTTAAACAATTAAAAAAAAAATGTTATTCTGTGGTGCGTAATATGCGGTAGGCTATGTATTGTACAACGAACAGCATAATCCTTATTTAAATTCAGTTTTTAAGCCCAATCTTTCAGTTTTTGATTTGTTAAAAAACTTTGAACTATCCAATTAATGTCGTTCCACTTCATGATTGTGTCCCACTTGTTGTTGATTCACAAAAAAATACAGTTTTATATCTTTATGTTTGAAGCCTGAAATGTGGCAAAAGGTCGCAAAGTTCAAGGGGGCCGAATACTTTCGCAAGGCACTGTATAGGCCTATGCATATGTATAAGCTCTAATATGCATATGAGTGTTTTGAATTGATCATCACCTTCGAAAGCACTGTCCATTTCGTTGTTAGGCTTTGAAGCCACATTCACAATCACCATGTTTTCCACTCAGTTTCAAACCTGTTGTTGAACATCTTGCTTCAAATGGATCAATCGCAGTGAGGTGAGTTGTAAAAGCACAATACTGTTTTGATTGCAGTGACGTCAGAATGGTTAGAAGGACAACTGAGCCGTAGCGAGTTGGACACTACGCACGTCCTGTGGGAATTTTACTGCGGTCATGACTCATGACTGCTGGTGTGGTGGTAATAGTAATAGGGTCACCGCAACAGCCCTACTCTCTACTCACGGTTCTGGAGGTGAGCTCCGGCGGGTTGTCGTTGATGTCTGTGACGGAGATGATGGCGGTGGCCGTGTTAGACAGGCCAAAGTTTAGGTTGCCCTCCATGTCCGTGGCCTGGACTATGATGCTGTACTGGGACACTTTCTACAGGACAATCACACAGAGAGAAGAGAGAGACAGTTAAGAAGAGAAACCAGAAATCAAACTTACACACACAGTGAAAAAAAACAACACTCAATGCTCAATCATACAAAACAGCATAACGAGTACAAGGAGGTCAATGTATCCTCTTCTTTAGGTTGTGCAGAAATAATAAACAATTTTACACAACACACATTCTGTCTCTCTCTCACACACATTAGGTTGCCTCTACACCCACTGTGGTTCTCTCCTCAGCCACAAACCTTTAGCCTGGTAACAGCTTTGCCAGTGTGGGTCCGGTATGTCTCTGACGAAATTAGAAGCAAAACGGCTTGTTCATCCCCTCCCATGACTGTTCTCCCTCCCCTACCTTGGCCCCTACCTCGGGCCCTATCACTCATCTTAATGGGAGCCCAAGCACTGTGGAAAGGAACGCTGAAAGTGTTTTTTTGAGCTGTCTGTACAGAACAGCACTCCTACCTGGGGAACACAGAGAAATGTTCCCTCCATTTTTTTACCTCCTCCCCCTACTCTTCACACAGTTGCTGTGCCTTTTTAGAAATTGGTTCATGTTCTTCTTTCCTCACGTGTTGCGTTGGGGCAACCAGCTCTCCTATGTGTAGCCTACAATTCACAGCCACCATTTTGTTTGGAGATGCTCTCCAGAAAGGAGGAGAGTTGAGAATCAGCAGAGAGAAGCTGAATGTGTCACAGCTTTACACAACAGCCCATGTAAGAGCTGTCCATGGGCCTAAGGTCAACATAAATGGGAAACCACAACAGCTATGGCGCTCTGCTGAGCTGTCCATGGTGCTGAAACCAACCCATTCACCTTAGAATGCTGCCCTATTCATAGAGATTTGATTATACCGGTATGTGTATGTGTTTTTATGAAAACCCCTTTGAGTTTGTTTGTGTGTATACCTCCCTCCCTCTCTCCCCCTGTCCCAGGCTGCAGACAAACAGGCAGGCAAGGCAGGCAGGCAGGCAGGCATAGGGGACAGGACCTGGGAGCTGTCAGGATAATGTGTCTCTTCCCTGGGATTCCCAATTACACTCCCAGTGTCTCCCTCACCTGCTAATTACAGAGTAAATATCCCAATTAGACTGTGAATCCACATCAGAAGGATTAGACAGCTCAGCTCAGCTCTGCTCAGCAGCCTCTCGACCCCCCACCACACACACATTCACATCCACACATGCACACACAGATGTGCGCTCACACGAACACACACACGTGCACGTATGAACGCAAGTACGCACACACAAACACACATCTTGTTCAGGAGCCCTAGCTGGCCCGCCAGTCCTATCAGGGAGAATCTGCAGTGTGTACCGCAGGCCCACTAACTAGACAAGCCGCTAATTATGTAGAGCACCTCGGAACCTCTCTAAACCACGACAGATCACCAACTACTCTCCACACTACGCCCTTACGCCCCCCCACACTGTCCTGCACTGTACTAGCTGCTTCTCCACAGAGCTGCTGCCACTGAGTCTACCGTTCCTAGACCATGGCGAAACAAAGGGAAAGAGAAAAGACGACAGAGGAAGGATACAGAGGCTGGGATGAGCTGAGTAGCGTACAAGTTTGTTTTTTTTTAAGACGAAGAAGAAGGAAAGCGAGAGCTAAGGATAAGAGGACTATAGCGGTGGATGGGAAGAGTGAGGAAGAAGGGAACGTGTTGAAAGGCATGTGTGGTAGGGGAGAGGAGTCAGGGGAGAAAGTGATAGATCAGAGAGAGGGCACACTTAGACATCTGGCTTCTTGGAGAAAACCTCCTTTAAGCTGGCGTCTCCTGAGGAAAGGCAGGCAGAGAGACCTTTATGAGACTGTAGCCGAACTCTGAAAACTGGGCTAGAGTAACAGCGACGCCTGTGCTACTCTCTCATTCGCTCTCTGTCAGCCTCCTGTTCTGTTAAGTATTCATGTTTATGTATATATGCACTCAGATTTCTGCAAGGGTAAGGGTGTTCTTATCTGTTCTCTACGGGAATGCTGGAGGAAACTTTCGGAGGTAAGTACATTGGTGTGCGCCAACTGAAGGATTGTTTGTGTGTAAAAGAAAGAAATAATGTTTGTGTGTATTTCTGTGTGTGTGTGTGTGTGTGTGTTAGCTCTAATCCAACATTGGGAATGAATCAGGTTGGAGTGGCAGTGTTCGGATAAAAGAGATGTGGAACAACAAGCAGGGGTTAAGGTAAAATGTTTCCTCTGTCTTCATCAATTTATCTCCTTTTCTATCCATCCCTCCCTTCCTTCCTTTCTTGTGTCTCCCATATTGTTTCATACTGTTCCCTCTCTGTATCACTCAGTTATATGTTTTATATATTTTTATTTTACCTTTATTTAACTAGGCAAGTCAGTTAAATGAACAAATTCTTATTTTCAATGACGGCCTAGGAACAGTGGGTTAACTGCCTTGTTCAGGGGCAGAACGACAGACTTTGACCTTGTCAGCTCGGGGATTCGATCTTGCAACCTTTCGGTTACAAGTCCAACGCTCTAACCACTAGAGGCTACCTGCCGTTATCTCTCATCCCTCCCTTCCTTTTCTCTTTCCATGTCCAACTCATCAGCCTCTCTCTTCCTTCCTTCCATGTACTTCAGTGTGCGTTTGACAGGTGTCAAGGGTGCGAACTCACACACACACACACCCACACACCCACACACACACACACACACACACACACACACCTGAAGGCTCCATGACGCGCTGTTAATAGGTCTGTCAGCAGTGACAGGTAGCTAGGGTGATGCAGCAGAGAGATTCCCTTTAGGGCGTTGACAGTGTTGTCACAGGGACATCCGTGTCACTTAAATAAAGATGTTAGGATGTTGTCATAACGTGACAGCTCCATAAACAAGGTGACCTCAAGGGGGCTGCTTGGGAAACGCTGAGCAGAGCGTGACGCGTGGTGACAGACACCCACGAAGAACATGTATGCTAGATGGGCTAGAACCACACACGCCTTAAGGCCCAAAAATTGACCTCTTTTGAGTTGAAAAATACAATGGAAATAAAAACAACACACCGCCTGATTCTGTTACATAACTTTCCCAGAGGCAGTTGCAGCACTGCTTATTCACCTTCACATTATCCTCATGTCTTATGTGGACAGCCAGGAGTTGTTTTGTCCTGACCAGAAAAACTCTCTACTTTTCACCGAGGACACATCCCACCAGCGTTACCAGGGTTACTGACCTCGCGGTCGAGGCCTGCTGCCACGGTGACGATGTCTCCAGTCTCGCTGTTGATGGTGAACATGTTGGGGATGGGGCTGTGTGGCGTCTGGGACAGGATCCGGTAGCGCACCATCCCATTGGCCGTGGTGTTGTCGTCATTATCGAAGGCTGCCAGGTGCATCACAAATGTACCTGAGGACGGAGAGGCAACAGTCAATCTGGGCGTACATGCTGAACGCGGGGACAAACACACTGCACGCAAACACATTCAAACCAAGGTTACTATAGTTGTGTGTTTTTATTAGCGCGTTAACGGGCGACCTGTTTGTCGCCATGGAGCAGCACTTTTAAGTGCACATGTTTCCGCACAGACCCCTTTAAGCACAGAACACAACATGGAACACCTGCTACAGTCAATGCTTGCACCTTTCCATGAAACCGCTTTCTGCTGAAGACCGTGTGCCTCTAGCCAAAATCATGTAAAACTTATGGCATATAAAATTATATAATTATACCCAATATTACCAGAGCTATGTTTTTCTCTCTGCTGCGGATTCGTGCGCATGCCGCAGGCCGTTTTAAACTACTCGCGAGCCGCACATTTTTTGGGGGTTTGATAACAAAATGCATTGTTTAGCTAGCTAATCATGTAGCTAACTAGCAACCTGTTAACTTGACCACTGACTAGGCTATGCACAGATTTGGATGGCACAGGAAGAAGTGAAAAGGAATAGGCCACTCAAAGAGATGCTTCAAAGGTAGGCTGCAAGAGTGGAGTGTGTATGATCGTGTGTGAGAGAAGATGTGTGTGAGGGCGGGAGTAAGTGGACAAGTTCGTTTTGCATGGCCCGGTGTCCCGGGTGAGTGTAGACTTCACTTAAGGACCAATGGAATGGCCTAAAATGTGAAAATGCGCCCACCGGGGGTGCCGGGACATGAAAAAGGAACTTGTCCACTTACTCCCGCCCTCACACACACCTTCTCTCACACACACACACACACAATCATACACACTCCACTCTTGCAGCCTACCTTTGAAGCATCTCTGTGAGTGTGAAAGAGAGAGGGTGTGGGAAACCTTCACAGTACAGATGGTTACAGTGTTTCCATAACATTGTTGGACAAGTTGAAAATCTCTTTGTTCTTTGTATTCTTAGAGCCAGTTATGTTTTCCTATAGCCACACTCATTTAGAATGCCTGAAGCTTTAACAGTACTTAAAGCTGTGTGTGTGTGTGTGTGTGTGTGTGTGTGTGTGTGTGTGGGGGGACATGTTTAACTATACTTGTGGGGAACAGTAGTCCCCACAAGAATTGTTAACAAACAACAATTTGACCAACTAGGGACATTTTGTTAGTCCCCACAAGGTCAAATGCTATTTCTAGGGGGTTTAGGGTTAAGGTTAGAATTAGTGTTAGAATTAGGTTTAGGGTTAGGAGCTAGGGTTAAGGTTAGGATTAAGGTATTGGTTAGGTTTAGGGGTTAGGGGTTAGGGAAAATACAATTTTGAATGGGACTGAATTGTGTGTCCCCACAAGGTTAGTTGTACAAGTTCAGTTTTGTTTCGGTTAGTGTCGGATCAATCTGATTTGATGTTTTTTATTTAGTTAAAGTTTTACACACACATTTATATTCAGTTTCAATATTATTCTGTAGTTTTTGTGTTTTTGGAGATATTAATAATGCATAAGATGATTAGAAAACCCCAATATTTTGAGAAAAACGAATAATAAAACTGAACCTAATTCGTGATGAATTTTATTTTATTCTAGTTCTTTTTGGAGTCTTATATAATAGTTTCAGTACAGTTTTAGTATTTCAAAATGGGTTTGTAATTGTATTTTATTTGTTAGGATTTTTTTGTTTGTTTACTATAATAACCTTGGTTCATACACACACTGATCTCTCCCTCTTCCTCTATTCCTTATTACGCTCTTCTCTCTCTGTCCCAGTCTCCTTTCCAATTGCTCTCTTTCTCAGTCCTCTCCTCTCCAGCAGTAGTTTCCATACAATTCTAATTACCAGAGATAGTGATATCATCCCAGCGACAGGCTCCGTCCAGAGATAATTCACACCACGGCTCGCATCTCAAACTCCATTACATTTCAAAGCAGCATTTGTCAATGGGGCAGAGGAGAGAGAAGGAAGATTCCAAAGGACTCAGAGAAAGGAGAGGAAGAAAGACCAGAGGTACACAGTGAGAGATAAAGGACAGGCAGAAAGGGGCTTTGCTTTTGGTTTGGTTCAAACGAAGGAAAGTATAAATCTTCCACCCATCTCTCTCTCTCTCGGTCTCCCTTTCTGTAGAAAAAAAAGAGAGGAGAGATGGAGACTCACACCGTGTCACCCATCGCCTGGGTAATTTCATTAAACGCCACTCTTAGGGGGCTTAATGTGGACCCTTTCTACGGGCGTCCTGCTCTGTGCCTGACAGGATTAGGGCTCTAAATGACTCTTTAATTTGAAAGCGAATTCAACTCAGTAATTGGCTTCCCACTGAAACCACTGGAGCTCTAGATTCTAAAACTATTTTTTTATGATTATTGTTCGGCTGCATGTCACGCATGCTACTGCCGAGGTTTGGGGATGTGTGTGTGTGTGTGTGTGTGTGTGTGTGCACGCGTGCGTGCGTCCTTGTGTTGGGGTGGGAGAGTTTGTAGCAAAATCGGTTCAGAGTGAAAAAGAGAAAGAAAGAGAGAGTTAGTGAGAAAAGTAAAGTACACAGCTAGGCCCAGGAAACCTCTTCAGATTTCAGATCACCGTTAGTGCAATAAGTCCTGGCTCATCAGTCTTTCTCTCAATCTTTCACACACACACACACACACACACACACACACACACACACACACACACACACACACACACACACACACACACACACACACACACACACACACACACACACACATACACACACACACACACACATACACACACACACACATCTCCCTCATGAGGGAACACATAAAATGAGTCAGTGGAGCTACAGCTGCAGCTTGGCACATTTAATCCTCAATATCCTCTCCAGCCACAACATCCACAGCTTTATGGCCATGCAGCCCAGCACTAGAGCTGGCTAAATGAACACACTGCAGGACAGAAACCCTCCATCTGAATAAATGCCTCTGGTCTATATCAAGTGGAATGTGAAGCAGAATAAATCTATTAAAAAAAATAAACATAAAATCCCCGAACGGTATCCTCTTCGGGCTCGGTTTTTCTCACGCAGAATAGCAAAGGAAGGTACAAAGACTGTTGTAAAACTCACTATTCTCTGCAGTGTGATTTACATCGTAGCTTTCGTCCGTCCATGTCTGTGAGAAAGAGGTGGTGTTTTATCCCTCCCTCCCTTCCTTCCTGTGTTTACCTGGCTTGGAGCCCTCATCCACAGAGCCGTTGTAGACCTGGTTCTTGAATTCAGGCCGGTTGTCGTTCATGTCTATGACATAGATGTACAGGTCTATGGGGCTCTCCACCCGCTCACCATTCATGTTCACTGCATGGGCACGAAGCTGGGGGGAGAGACAGAGACAGACAGAGAGAGAGAGAGGGGGTCAGTTAAGTTACCATTAACAAACTCAACATTGGTAACATGATATGCTTGATATGCAGTGTGGCAACCAGTACTAGACACTGCATTAAGGCATATTTCTGGAAAAACATTGCATACATCAATTGTGCAGACCAATGGGCACCCGGCACCAATAATATATACCAGAAAAACAACAACTATGATTATATTTCATTTAAATGTAAAGTTCTGGGGGAGAAATGTCACACCCTACAATTTTGTCCATTCTTATCTCCAACACCGAATCCTCAGAACTGGTGTCTTCAAAGTAACCAACACAACAACCTCTTTTATAAAAAGCTGACTTCCCTTAAAAATATTATTTCCTTGTATCCTTTTTCTCCTGGTCTTCTTGGATCTCAGTCCAACATTCTGTTGTTTTTTTTATTTTTTAAATGGGAATCCCAAAATCTCTTAACCTCTAGCCCACATCACAAACACAGCGATTTGATGTGAACTCGCTGCCAGGCTCAGCTGTGTCCTGTCGTAGATCAATAGCAGCAGCCAACTCTAGGATTTCAAACAAAGTTTGGACATGGGATTAATACCCACATCGATACAGGCTGGGAAGCATGTCCAGATATCTGAAAGAAAAATGTTTTGATAAAGAACACTGAGGGAGAAAAACGCTGGTAACATAACTCAGTTATAGAGTATCTGTTAAGATTCAATAAACATCTACGCTCTGTTTTTACTGCACCCAGCGAGAGAGCCAAACTAACAGACTCCATTTGAAAAATTAAACAAAACATATTTTCAGGGGGTTACTGGACATACTGCTATTTGACCTTACTAGCATGTTTTAAATCCACAAAAGAGGATTTATTCAACAATATCCCATTAGACTGAAATAGTGAAGGTTTAGGAATTATATAGGGGACCCCTGGACTAACGTCCCACTGCTACAGGCTAAGGCTGGCAAATATGTAGCCTGTCAGAATGTCTGAGATGACTATCAACAGGATCCTGGAGCAGACATAGCAAGACCCATCTGATTCTCAAGAAGAAGAGAAACAAAGAAAGTTGAGAGGAGAGGAATATCAAAGTTGAAGCCGCAGGTCCTCCACCTTTTCGATGCTTCTGATAAGATGGTCATAGCGATGCCTCCGACCGCAGGGTTGTGGCCTTGTGACGGGAAATAGAATTAGGAGGAAGCTCCATCCACTTCCCTCCTCTAAGACAGGTGAACGCCCTCTCTCCCCCACCCTCTATTCACCGCCCTCCACTCCCCTCTTCTCTCCTCTCTGCATCTCACAAAAATTGAATCAGCCAGGTCTCCCAAAGGTTAATTTGACTTAACTTTTTCCCTCTGCATCATCTGATCTGGCCCTGCACCCAATATCCGAGCGCTGCACTGGCACTCTGCTACACTGCAGCCTGGGAGCCCGCAAGCCCTTATCTCTCCCCCTGCGCTGCGGCATGCGGCCCCCACACCCTCATTCAATAACACCGCCAGTAAGAGATTACCAGCCGTGTTTAAAGAAGCCAAGATGTAATTCTGGGTCCGAATGAAAGTTATCATCTTGAAAGGGACCGGGTACGAGGGAGGAAACAACACACACCACGCCACGCACCGTGGCGCCCAGCACTTGGCACAGGCCAAGCATCCGATGGAGATAACACAAGACCCAGAACACTGACTTCTTCCTTTTTTGAAAGTATTCTTTTTTTGTTATCTGATTGGATGCCCTGGCCTGCTATGAATCGGAGCGTGCTTATTTTGAAGACGAGAAAGTTCTCTTCAAACTTTTCTTGTGTCTTTGTTTAATCCGTGTTATGAAATCAGAAACGCACATTAAAACCCAATGCTGAATGAAAAAGCTCCCTACAAAGTCGCTTTGAGGAAGCATTAGCCATCTTCAAGGATATTACAGTTGTAAGATATGAACGAGAACTTTTACCACAAAGCATAGCTCATGTTCTGTTCAGTCTTACGTACATAAAGGACAATTAGTTGCTGACTGTGTGGCTACATTCGGTTCTTTAATGGTGTCTGACAGAGACACAGGTCCAGCTCTGACAGCTTTATCTCTTCCTCAACCTGTCTTCCTGCGCCCCTCACCTCGCCCAACTGATGTACAGTTAGAGGATGCTATTCACCTCCATCCAGCCTGGGACTGAGCTTCAAGTCAAGCAGACGTCATCAAGCCTTGGCCTTTCCTAACAAATCACCCCATCGATCCTGCATCCTCCTGGAAAGCTGGACCTCCGAGCTCCCTGAGTCCAACAAATGCGTGGCAGACAGGAGAGATGTGAGGGGCAAGGAGAAAGAGAGACAGAGAGAGAGAGAGACACACAATTGTAGAGCGAAGCATGAATGAGTGGGTGACCAATTGTGGTAGAGTCATTCTCATGGTCTGTAGGGCGAGTGTTGGTACTTGGTCAATGTCATGTAGCTGTAGCTAGCCTCAGCCTTCACTCTCTCAATCAACACTTCATCTGGACAACCTGCCCGGCCTGTCACTAACTCATTACACAGGTGCGTGTGCGTAAATACGTGCGTGTGCTTAAATACGCGCGTGTGACTCACATGGTACGACGATCTCCTCTCTCGGTCCAGGGGTTTGGTGACGAACATCTTCCCGGCAACAGGGTCGATACTGAACACCTCATTGGGTGGCTGGTCCGCTCCCACCCCCGTGATGCTGTACCGGATGGAGATGTTACGGTCCTGGTCCGAACGGATCTGCAGACAAGACACAGTAAGGGACTGTCAGTTTTAACTCTGTGGTCTTACTACTGCTTCTGAAATCGGGTTTCATCTTTTTCGAAGCACATTCAAGCATTGAGCAATATGGGAGATTGGAGAAATAACATTGCCTTGACAGTGTGTTATGAAATATGTGTTGGTTCCCTAGTGGTAGACGGTGATGCCGTATAGAAAAGTACCACACATTGATGGTAAACCATCATTTCTTCCATGCCACTGCATTCATTGGTGTGACTGGTTAAGCGTTGATTCCAGGACTAGATCATCATATACTGTAGAGGCTGGGAGACCAATGATACCGTGGGCCAGAGCCAGGGGACAATCATCAGATATTGTAAATTCATCAAAAATACACAAAGCACACACAGGCACGTTGGCACACACACACACATACATACACAAACACACACAAACAAACACATCCATCATAACTCAGCACTCCCAGCTATAGCTGTGAATTTCATTAGTGCTACAGAATGGTGCAGAACGCATTCTCTTTGGCACAACTGGGGTACTTCAAACTGGAAATTCAATATTTCTCTTTCTTTCAGTGGATAGAAAAAGAAATCAACATACATTTGCAAAGAGCATTTTTCTTCTGCTTGACAGCTGGAGTTTTAATAAACAGCGCTTACAGGGACTGTGCCTCGAACGCTGTCACAACGTGAGCCGAAAAAGACAAATAAGAAAATGAAAATGTCAAACTCTTCTCGTAAACACTGTTATTAAGGAAGTTTAGTTTAGTTTATTAGGATGCCCATTAGCTACTGCACATGCAGCAGATACTCTTCCTGTGGTTCACATAAAACATACAAATACATGAGAAAGGACAGTCAATAGAAATAAATAATACAAATTACATTTAAAAAACATATATATATGAAAAATAAGAGATATATATTGGAAAGACACCAAGAAAAATATTACACACTATTCATATATACATAATCATACTATTATATACAGTTAAATTAGACCTTTAGAAGAGGAGATACAATGTGTGTTTTTTTTCATCAGTTTCTTTAAGCTAAATTAGCTTTTTGCCTGAGTAACCACTGATGGCAGAGCATTCCACGATGACATGCTCTATACATAACTGAGCGACTTATTCAATCTTTTTTGTTTGTTTTGGGAACAGTGAAGAAACCCATAGTGGCGTGTCTGGTGGGGTACGTACACTATATATACAAAAGTATGTGGACACTCCTTCAAATGACTGGATTTGGCTATGTCAGCCACACCCATTGCTGACAGGCGTATAAAATCGAGCACACCGCCATGCAATCTCCATAGACAAACATTGGCAGTAGAATGACCCTTACTGAAGAGCTGAGGAACTTTCAACATGACACTGTCATAGGATGCCACCTCTCCAACAAGTATGTTCATCAAATTTCTGCCTTGCTAGAGATGCCCCGGTCAACTGTAAGTGCTGTTATTGTGAAGTGGAGTACAACGGCTCAGCACTGAAGTAGTAGGCCACACAATCTCACCGAACTTGACTGCCTAGTGCTGAAGCACGTGCGTAATGCCATTGGACCCATGCGCAATGCCAAGCGTCGGCTGGAGTGGTGTAAAGGTCGCCGCCATTGGACTCTGGAGCAGTGGAAAAACAGTCTCTGGCGTTCATCTGGCAGTCCGATGGACGAATCTGGGTTTGGCAGATGCCAGGAGAATACTACCTTTCCGAATTGATAGTGCAGACTGTAAAGTTTGGTGGAGGAAGAATAATGGTCTGGGGCTGTTTCATGGTTTGGGCTTGGCCCCTTAGTTCCAGTGAAGGGAAATCTTAACACTACAGCACACAATGACATTCTAGACAATTCTGTGCTTCCAACTTTGTGGCAACAGTTTGGGGAAGGCCCTTTCCTGTTTCAGCATAACAATACTCCGTACACAAAGCGAGGTCCATACAGAAATGGTTTGTAGAGATCGGTGTGGAAGAACTGACCTCAACCCCATCAAACACCTTTGGGATGAATTGGAACGGCGACTGCGAGTCAGGCCTATTCGCCCAACACCAATGTCCGACCTCACTAATGCTTGTGGCTGAATGGAAGCAAGTTCCGTCATCTAGTGGATGCATATTGTTGATGTTAGTTCTATGTGTGCAGTTAAGGGCAAGGTGTGGTGCTTTGTTGTGAGCCAGCTGCAACTTTGCTTGGTCTTCCTTTGCTGCACTTGACCATATTACCGGACATCAAGACAAGACCAGAGCCTGAACAACTAGTACAGTTGATGTTTGTGTAAAAAATGCAGAACATCTTTTTATAACAGACATACCCCTCCCCATCTTCACAACAACTTTGTCGATATGACCTGACCATAAAAAACGGACTATCCGATGTTACTCCTAGGAGTTCAACTTCTTCAACTCCTGTTGAGGTTTAGGTCTAAGAGAATGAACCAAAATACAGAGCTTTTGGTTTTAGATGTGTTTAATACCAGTTTATTGACCCATTCTGACACTGACTGTAACTCATTGGTAAGAGTGAGCTCACTGTCTGTAGGTGCTGTTGTGTAGAGTGTGCAGCAAGCCAATTGGGCCCCCTGATTGGGGAGCGGTCTAAGGCATTGCATCTCAGTGCATGAAGAGTCACTGTAGTCCCTGGTTTGAATCCAGGCTGCATCACATCCGGCTGTGATTGACTTGCCAGGTTAAAAAAATAAAAAGGAACCCTTTCATGTTCATGGAAATGTAGAATTTCCTGTAATACACTTGTTCATTGCGCTTACTGATATTTAATTAGTCTTTGGACGCATGGGATCAAGTTTTTAATACACATTTCATGTGAATACATGTTCGAATCATCAGATCTTAATAATTTTTGTTATATAGATTGTCCGAACCATATATATAAACTCAGCAAAAAAAGAAACGTCCTCTCACTGTCAACTGCATTTATTTCAAGCAAACTTAACATATTTGTTAACAACAAATATTTGCATGAACATAACAAGCTTCAACAACTGAGACATGAACTGAACAAGTTCCACAGACATGTGACTAACAGAATAATGTTAGTAATTAATAATCAATAATGGAATAATGTGTTCCTGAACAAAGGTGGGGGGGGGGGGGTCAAAATCAAAAGTACCAGTCAGTATCTGGTGTGGCCACCATCTGCATTAAGTACTGCAGTGCATCTCCTCCTCATGGACTGCACCAGATTTGCCAGTTCTTGCTGTGAGATGTTACCCCACTCTTCCACCAAGGCACTTGGTGCCTGTCACATTCCTGTCTTGCAGGAAATCACGCACAGAACGAGCAGTATGGCCGGTGGCATTGTCATGCTGGAGGGTCATGTCAGGATGAGGCTGCGGGAAGGGTACCACATGAGGGTGGGGGATGTCTTCCCTGTAACGCACAGCATTGAGATTGCCTGCAATGACAACAAGCTCAGTCCGATGATGCTGTGACACACCGTCCCAGACCATGACAGACCCTCCACCTCGATCCCTCTCCAGAGTACAGGCCTCAGTGTAACGCTCATTCCTTCGACAATAAACGCGAATCTGACCATCACCCCTGGTGAGACAAAACCGGGACTCGTCAGTGAAGAGCACTTTTTGCCAGTCCTGTCTGGTCCAGCGACGGTGGGTTTGTGCCCATAGGAGACGTTGTTGCCAGTGATGTCTGGTGAGGACCTGCCTTACAACAGGCCAACAAGCCCTCAGTCCAGCCTCTCTCAGCCTATTGCGGACAGTATGAGCACTGATGAAGGGATTGTGCGTTCAAGGTGTAACTCAGGAAGTTGTTGTTGCCATCCTGTACCTGTCCCGCAGGTGTAATGTTCTGACGTACCGATCCTGCGCATGTGTTGTTACACGTGGTCTGCCACTGTGAATACAATCAGCTGTCCGCCCTGTCTCCCTGTCTTAGGTGTCTCACAGTATATATCGTTTTCTTTATTTGTACTATTTTCTACATTGTAGAACAATAGTGAAGACATCAAAACTATGAAATAACAACGATGGAATCATGTAGTAACAAAAAAAGTGTTAATCAAATCAAAATATATTTTAGATTTTAGATTCTTCAAAGTAGCCACCCTTTGCCTTGATGAAAGCTTTGCATTCTCTTAACGAGCTTCATGAGGTAGTCACCTGGAATGCTTTTCCAACAGTCTTGAATAAGTTCCCACATATGCTGAGCACTTGTTGGCTGCTTTTCCTTCGCTCTGCGGTCCAACTCATCCCAAATCATCACAATTGGGTTGAGTTGGGTAATTGTGGAGGCCAGGTCATCACTCAATCTCCCTCCGTCTTGGTCAAATAGCCCTTACACAGCCTGGAGGTGTGTTTTGGGTCATTGTCCTGTTGAAAAAGAAATGATAGTGGGACTAGCGCAAACCAGATGGGATGACATATCACTCTAGAATGCTGTGATAACCATAATGGTTAAGTGTGCCTTGCTTCTCGGTGGTAACCACACATGCGGATATCATCTGTTCACCTACTCAGCGTCTCACAAAGACACGGCGGTTGGAACCAAAAACTCAAATTTGGACTCATCAGACCAAAGGACAAATTTCCAGTTGTCTAATGTCCATTGCTCTTGTTTCTTGACCCAAGCTAGTCACTACTTATTATTGGAATCCTTTAGTAGTGGTTTCTTTGCAGCAATTGGACCATGAAGGCCTGATTCTCCTCTGAACTGTTGATGTGGAGATGTGTCTGTTATTTGAACTCCGTGAGGTGCAATCTGAGGTGCAGTTAATTGCCCATTTCTGAGGCTGGCACCTCTAATGAACTTAGCCTCTGCAGCAGAGGTAACTCTGGGGCTTCCATTCCTGTGGCGGTCCTCATGGGAGCCAGTTTCATCATATCGCTCATAGTTATAGTTTTTGCGACTGTACTTGAAGAAACTTTCAAAGTGAATTACATTTCCTGATTGACTGACCATGTCTTAAAACCTCTTGCACTTACCCATCCCGGATCCGGGATCGTGAATACAGACTCAAGCTCATTACCATAACGCAACGTTAACTATTCATGAAAATCGCAAATGAAATTAAATAAATATGCTAGCTCTCAAGCTTAGCCTTTTGTTAACAACACTGTCATCTCAGATTTTCAAAATATGCTTCTCAACCATAGGAAAACAATAATTTGTGTAACAGTAGCTAGCTAGCGTAGCATTTAGCGTTAGCATTAGCGTTAGCAATTAGCAGGCAACATTTTCACAAAAACCAGAAAAGCATTCAAATAAAATCATTTAGCTTTGAAGAACTTCAGATGTTTTCAATGAGGAGACTGTTAGATAGTAAATGTTCAGTTTTTCCTGAAAGATTATATATTTAGGAGAAATCGCTCCATTTGGTGCGTCACGTTTGGCTACCAAAAAAAAACGAAAATCCAGTCATCAATTACGCCAAACTTTTTTCCAAATTAACTCCATAATATCGACGGAAACATGGCAAACATTGTTTAGAACCAATCCTCAAGGTGTTTTTCACATATCTCTTCGATGATATATCCTTCGTGGAAGTGTGCTTTCTGTTCTGAATCCCAGGAGAAAATGACCGCAATTGAAGATTACGCACGAATTTAGACAAAGGCCACCGGGCAGACCCCTGGAAAATTTAGTCTCTTATGGCCAATCTTCCAATGATATGCCTACAAATACGTCACAATGCTGCAGACATCTTGAAGAAACGACAGAAAGGGCAGTCTTGTTCCTGCTGCAGTCACAGCCATATAAGGAGACATTTGAAAACAGAGCTTCAGGATTTCTGCTCATTTCCTGTTCGAAGTTTCATCTTGGTTTCGCCTGTAGAATGAGTTCTGTGGCACTCACAGATAATATCTTTGCAGTTTTGGAAACGTTAGACTGTTTTCTTTCCAAAGCTGTCAATTATATGCATAGTCGAGCATCTTTTCGTGACAAAATATTGCGCTTAAAACGGGCACGTTTTTTTTATCCAATAATGAAATAGCGCCCCTATAGACTGTTTTCTCTCTTGGCTTTTTTTGAGCTGTTCTTGCCATAATATGGACTTGGTCTTTTACCAAATAGGGATATCTTCTGTGTACCACCTCCTACCTCGTCACAAGACAACTGATTGGCTTAAACGGATTAAGAAGAAAATCAATTTCACAAATGTACTTTTGACAATGCACATCTGTTAATTGAAATACATTTTAACCAGCTTCACTACCTGGTGAAGCTGGATGACAGAATGCCAAGAGTATGCAAAGCTGTCTTCAAAGCAGAGGGTGGCTACTTTGAAGAATCTCAAATCTGAAATATATTTTGATTTGTTTAACACTTTTAGCAAACATTTACATTTAAAAAAAAATGGAAATATCACATTTACATAAGTATTCAGAACCTTTACTCTGGGCTTTGTTGAAGCCCCTGTGGCAGCGATTACAGCCTCGAGTCTTCTTGGTACGACGCTACAAGCTTGGCACACCTGTATTTGGTGAGTTTCACCATACTTCTCTGCTGATCCTCTGAAGCTCTGTCAGGTTGGATGGGGAGCGTCGCTGCACAGCTATATTCAGGTCTCTCCAGAGATGTTCGATCGGATTCAAGTCTGGGCTCTGGCTGGGCCATTCAAGGACATTCAGAGACTTGTCCCGAAGTCACTCCTATGTTTTCTTGGCTGTGTGCTTAGGGTCATTGAACCTTCGCTCCAATCTGAGCTGCTGAACACTCTGGAGCATGTTTTCATCAAGGATCTCTCTGTACTTTGCTCCGTTCATTTTTCCCTCGACCCTGACTAATCTCCCAGTCTCTGCCGCTGAAAAACATCCCCACAGCATGATGCTGCCACCACCATGCTTCACCGTAGGGATGGTGCCAGGTTTCCTCCAGACGCTTGGCAATCAGGCCAAATAGTTCAATCTTCGTATCATCAGACCAGAGAATCTTGTTTCTCATGGTCTGAGAGTCCTTTAGGTGCCTTTTGGCAAACTCCAAGTGCGCTGTCATGTGCCTTTTACTGAGGAGTGGGTTATGTCTGGCCCCTCTACCTTAAAAGGCCTGATTGGTGGAGTGCTACAGAGATGGTTGTCCTTCCGGAAGGTTCTCCCATCTCCACACAGGAACTATGGAGCTCTATCAGAGTGGCCATCAGGTTCTTGGTCACCTCCCCGACTAAGGCCCTTTTCCACCGATTGCTCTTTTCCACCGATTTGGCCGGGCAACCAGCTCTCAGAAGAGTCTCGGTGGTTCCAAACTTTTTCCATTTAAAAATTATAGAGGCTACTGTGTTCTTGGGGACCGTCAATGCTGCAGTAATGTTTTGGTACCATTCCCTGATCTGTGCCTCGAGACAATCCTGTCTCGGAGCTCTATCGACAATTACTTCGACCCCATGGCTTGATTTTTTTGCTCTGACATGCACTGTTAACTGTGGGACCTTATATAGACAGGTGTGTGCCTTTCCAAATCACGTCCAATCTATTGAATATACCACGGGTGGACTCCAATCAAGTTGTAGAAACATCTCAAGGATGATCAATGGAAACAGGATGCACCTGAGCTCAATTTCAGGTCTCATAGCAAAAAGTCTGAATACTGATGTAAATAAGGTATTTTCAATTCTTTTTTTATTTTTTTATAAACATTTGCTAAAATGTCTAAAACCTTGTTTTCGCTTTGCCATTATGGTTTATTGACTGTAGAGTGATGAGGACAAACGTTTATTTAATCCATTTTGGAATAAGGCTGTAACGTATCTTCTGAATACTTTCCGAAAGCACTTTATAGATTGTCTGTAGCGGTATCTAAATATAAAAACAATATTTCAATAAATCCACACACTCTCGCTCTCCTATGCATACCCCTAGAGTGCATGCAGTATAAACACATTCAATGGAGTCATTTCATCAGCTTTATTTGACTTTTTCTCAGATCATTATACATTCAAATCGTAATAATTGTCTGGACCGATATATATATATAAAAACAATATATAAAGAAATCCATATGTTGTACAGCATAAGCAAATCTCAATGTAAGTCGATTGCGAGTGAGGCCTGCAACATTCTCCCCCTTTCTGTCCCCCTCTCTCACAAGCACACGTGTCTACATGATGCTATATTATTATTTTTATTTAACATTTATTTAACTAGGCAAATCAGTTAAGAACAAATTCTTATTTACAATGACAGCCTACCGGGGAACAGTGGGTTAACTGCCTTGTTCAGGGGCAGAACGACAGGTTTTTAACCTTGTTAGCTCGTGGATTCGATCCAGCAACCTTTCGGTTACTGGCTCGACGCTCCAACCACTAGGCTACCTGCCGCCCCATATGTAGTAAAAGGACTTGAGTGGGTTAAGAATAAACCATTTCTGAGAAAATTCAGGTTGCATTTATTGAGATGACTCATGTAGAGATTAGCTGGCACAGCCACACCGTCATAAAATTGTATTTTAAACCTAGCCCTAACCACCCTGCTAGCCCTAATGCCTAACCCTAACCTTAAATGAAGACCAAAAAGCTCATTTTTACAATATAGCTCATTTTGACTTCGCAGCTGGCCTATCTAGCGTAAACTGCTCAGTTCTGCCTCGAGGGCAAGACTCATGACAATAAACATCAACCTGCGAGAAAAGCAAAGATGAACCTACGGAGAGAATAGCTGGTGATATACTACACACGTGACTGTGCAAACACACACACACACACACACAAACTCAACCACCCACCCACACATTCCAGAGCAGAAGAGCTATTAAGTACATTAAGTTAATTGCATGGAGTGTGATTTGGGCTGAAGTGGAGAGTAATTGGGCTTCATTTGAGGGGGTCTGTCAATTTAGGTGCTAGCCAGCCCTCCAACTTCCTTCCATTAGAGGGAAGAGAGCTAGTGCTACTATTTCACACATACACACGCACACACACACACACACACACACACACACACACACACACACTCCTCCTATCCCACCACCTCTTCTCCAATCAGTGACTATTTCAGGAGCGAGCCGCGAGTGGTCGTAAAGTGAAAGACAAAGTTGTCTCCATCTTTCAGCACTCACGGTACCAATTTGACAGTACTTTTGACCCACTAGGATCCTGGCCCAGGGAGAGAATAGCCTGAGACTAACCAGGGAAGGACTAGGACATAGTGTGTCAGACAGCTGTCATCCAGACTGATCCTAGCATCACCATAACAACCTGTCATCATCATCATCATCACCAGGATCATCATCGTCCTCCTCCTCCTCCTCCTCCTCTCTCAATGCGTTGTAACAGTATGGTCCCCCGCACAAACTCACAGTCCTCTCTGGAGGAACTACTACTTACATACAGCAAACACGTGCGTACTTGCGCAAAGGCCTATGCTCCAACGCAGTGAATTACTTGAAAGCTGACGGCAATGGTAATTAACAAGCTGTTTTTTTACAGATTGGCTACTTGTACTTCAAAGACTTTCCATCCTCAAAACAACAACAACAACAAACAGAGGAGAGAGGGCTATAGGTGTAACTAGCAGCTGGGTTGAACTCTCCCTCCCCTAACTACTGTCCTCCATGCTCATTTAGCTGAAGCATTTAAGGCGGGGTGGGAGGATGGAAACCTTACCGACTTAATTTGCTGCTTCCAGTCCAAAATTCTCCACGGCTAAACTACTGTATTTCTCCTGCCTCCCCTTCTCTCTCACTCTCTCTTTCTCTCCATTTCAGGGACAGAAACCATGCATGAAAAAATGTAATTACTTCAATCCGTTGGCTTTGGCAGCGGCGCATAAATCCTTCCCAGTTAGAAGTGATAGCACTCCTTCATTTCTTCCCCGTTCCTCCCGCCCCCTGATTTCCCACCCGCTTCCAAGTCCTCCTGCTTGGGGGAGAATCAGCTGAACGCATGTCTCCCTGGTCATTCCAGCCAATTACCTTCCCCTCCCACAACGTTCACACAACATCAGTGTAACGCTAAGAGGCACTGTCAAAAACATCACAGTCATTTGATTCCACTGTATTTTGTGTGAGTTGTGTGTCACCGTGGGTGTGTGTGTCAGAGTGGGTGTGTCACGGTGGGTGGGTGGGGGTGTGTGTGTGTGTGTGTGTGTCACTGTGGGCATGTGAGACGTGCTTACACACTCACAGCCCTCCGCTGGGTAATGAATGATAAAGGGACTCATTTTGAAAGGCGCTAATAATCAAGAGCAGTTTTCCTCCCCCCTCTCTCTCTCACTCTCTCTCTCTCTGTCTCATTCCCTCTCCTCTTGTTAGAGACAAAGGGGTGTGTGTGCGTGAGTGCATGCGCGCGTGTGTGTGTGTGTGTGAATGTGTGAGACAGTATAACGTCTCTCGTCAGAACGCAGACACTGGTTAAATGACCTATTTGTCGACGGATCAAAGCAATTCTCCTCATTACTGAAAACTTGTCTGCGTAATAAGGAGATCTTATCAGTGAGCCGAGCTCCCCTCTGCCTGGCAAAACTGAATCAAATGAGAAACTATCGTGCTGCCGGCTCTCCGGGGAAAACAAGGGAGAGGAAAGGGGAGGAGGTGGAATAATAGAGAGGGGGAATAGGATAGAGGAGTGATGCTCTCTGTACTGCTGCTGGGTGCAGAGAGGACGGGGGGGGGAGGGGGGGGGGGGGGGTCAGCTCCTAAATGTTCCTGCGACATTTCCATTTCTAGCGTATTTGCACAGCGTTGTTTTCGCTGTATATAAAACAATGTAATTCATATGGTATTAAGTCATCTTTCCTGCTCTCACTTAAAATAGACCCGACTTGACTTTTTATAATAATCGTCTATATGTTTTGTATGTAGAAAGACTGAAACACATTGAATCCATGACCTTATGAATGAACACTGTGTCTAATCCAGGTGTGTTATTTCTCCCACTGTCTGACTGTCTGTGTATTATTGATAGGGCAAAATGTAGATTTCCACCTAAAATAGACATACCCAAAAGTTATTATTTTTCATGAGAGGCCATAAAACAATAACTGGAAACGCTGCATAGTTTTTTAGAAAGTTCTGGAACTCACCTTTCTGGTAAAAAATAGTTATAATTTGACGAGGAGTACACCTTTCTGAGGACACAAGCTCAAGTACATTGTACAAATATTATGAGAATATAAAAATCATATATAAATGTTTACTATTCAACAAAAGTGGGGCAATAGGGCTTGAAATGACTGTTACTATAGTTAGAAAGCATTTCAATCAAATTATAAACGACTTACTATAAGATTTCACCCTATAAATGTCAAATAAATGATCATACTTAGTGACAGTACAATATTGTCACCATTTCATATAACTGACGACAGAGTTTTCTCCTAAATGTTCTCTGAGCAGCGCTGAGTCACCATTCAAAGACGTTACAACTTCGGCACAAAGCGATTTCGCCCGTCTGTGACCAAGAGAAAGTGGTCTTGTTTCAATTCTACAAATGAGCTCCATATTTTTTCCTGTCGACAGCTAAAAATCCATCTGATAAGACCACGGCAAGAGGAGACATCCTCTAGACTCTCCCGTTTCATATGCACTATTGCACGTGCAGCTGTGAGTTGCACAGGCACAGGGAATCGCTTCTTTGTCTGGATAGGCCAGAAAATATGTCACATGATGCTTGACATGAAAATAATCGATTTCATGTGTCTGTGAAGCTGCGCTTGCAATAGCGCATACGAATTGGGACAACTAGTGGTTTTACGGAGTGTAAAGGCAATTGATGTTGTGCCGTTAAAAGAGCTTGCTGTACACTGAAATGTCGTTCGGAACCGTTCCAGAATCGCTCAAAGTCCCCTATATAGGGGACTTAACATCTAAGAGGTTTTATGGGCTGAGCTAGTGCTAGTGGAGATGACAGCTTGGACTCCTGAGGAGAATTCGCCCTGGGGGGGGGTTTAGCGTTGGCTAGCTAGCTCCTGCAGGGTTTAGCGCTGTTGTTGGAAACTAAAAGCTCACGGAGCACCGGACGACTCTGTTTCATGTGATAGGAGTGCATTCAGAGCACAGGATTGTAGCACTGTGTGTGTGTTTGTCCCCAGTAGAGGCCTTCTGAGCTCAGCTCAGCCCACACAATACTCACCACGGCAGATTGAGAGAGAAGGAGAGAGGACGCAAACAAGGAGAGGTGTGTAAACATAAATGTAGGCACATACATACAGTGCTTTAAGAGCGTTTTCACACCCCTTGACTTTTTCCACATTTTGTCAGGCCAAATGAACGGTGGATTTGGAAAGTATTCAGACCACTAGACTTTTTCCACATTTTGTTAGGTTACAGCCTTTTTCTAAAATGGATTCAAATGACAAAGCAGAAACTGATATTTAGAATTTTTGGCACATTTATTAAAAATAAAAAAAGGGAAAAAACACATGTGAATAAGTATTCACACCACTTACTCAGGACTTTGTTGAAGCACATATGGCAGCAGCGATTACAGCCTCAAGTCTTCTTGGGTATGACGCTACAAGCTTGGCACAACTGTATTTGGGGAGTTTCTCCCATTCTTCTCTGCAGATCCTCTCAAGGTTGGATGGTGAGCATTGCTGCTATTTTCAGTTCTCTCCAGACATGTTTGATCGAGTTCAAGTCCGGGCTCTGGCTGAGCCACTCAAGGACATTCAAAGATTTGTCCCAAAGTCACTCCTGCGTTGTCTTGGCTGTCTGCTTAGGGTCGTTGTCCTGTTGGAAGGTTGAACCTTCGCCGCATCCTGAGGTCCTGAGCGCTCTGGAGCAAGTTTTTTAAAATCAAGGATCACTCTGTACTTTGCTCTGTTCCTCTTTGCCTCGATCCTGACTAGTCTCCCAGTCCCTGCTGCTGAAAAACATCCCCACAACATGATGCTGCCACCACCATGCTTCACCGTAGAGATGGTGCCAGGTTTCCTCCAGATGTGAAGCTTGGCAATCAGTCCAAAGAGTTAAATCTTCGTTTCATCAGACCAGAGAATCTTGTTTCTCATGGTCTGAGAGTCGATAGGTGCCTTTTGGCAAACTCCAAGCAGGCTGTCATGTTCCTTTTACTGAGGAGTGGCTTCAGTCTGGCCACTCTACCATAAAGGCCTGATTGGTGGAGTGCTACAGAGATGGTTGTCCTTCTGGAAGGTTTTCCCTTTTCCACAGAGGAACTCTAGAGCTCTGTCAGAGTGACCATCGGGTTCTTGCTCACCTCCCTGACCAAGGCCCTTCTCCCCCGATTGCTCAGTTTGGCTGGGCGGCTAGCTCTAGGAAGAGTCTTGATGGATACAAACTTCTTCCAATTAAGAATGATGGAGGCCACTGTGTTCTTGGGGACCTGTCTCGGAGCTCTACGGACAATTCCTTTGACCTTATGACCTCATGGTTTTTGCTCTGACATGCACTGTCAACTGTGGGACCTCAATTCAATTTACAACAGGTGGACTCCAATCAAGTTGAAGAAACATCTCAAGGATGATCAATGGAAACAGGATGCAACTGAGCTCAATTTCAAGTCTCATAGCAGAGGGTCTGAATACTTATGTAGATAACGTATTTCTGTTTTTATTTTTGATACATTTGCAAACATTTCAAAATCCTGTGCTTTGAATGCACTCCTATCACATGTTTAGATTGCTGAGGACTATTTTGTATTTAATACATTTTAGAATAAGGCTGTAATGTAACAAACATGTGGAAAAGGTCAAGGGGTCTGAATACTTTCCACTGTACACACTGGAGTTGCAACCAAAGAATTCTTTGAATGTTCCTGAGTGGTCTATTTACAATTTTGACTGAAATTGTCTTGAAAATCTATGGCAAGACTTGAAAATGGCTGTCTAGCAATGATCAACAACCAACTTGACAGAGCTTGAATCATTTTTTGAAAGAATAATGTGCAAATATTGTACAATCTAGTTGTGGAAAGCTCTTAAGAGACTTTCCCAGAAAGACTCACAGCTGTAATCGCTGCCAAAGGGGATTCTAACATGTATTGATATTTCTGTATTTCATTTTCAATAAATGTACAAAGAATTGTCTAAAAACATCTTTTCACTTTGTCACTATGGGGTAGTGTGTGTGGATGGGCGAGACAAAACATATACTTCATCCATTTTGAATTTAGGCTGAAAACAAAAAAAACACGTGGAATAAGTCAAAGGGTGTACTTTCAGACACAGTACGTACTGTAGTAGGTACACACTCTACACCATATGTATCTTCCCACAACAAATGCCGACGCGCGCACACACACTTTTTTATTAACTAGGCAAGTCAGATAAAAACACATTCTTATTTACAATGACGGCCTACCCCTGCCGAACCCTAACCCGGACGACGCTGGGCCAATTGTGTGCCGCCCTATGGGAACACACACACATGCGTGCACAAGTACACACAAGCACACACCCGCACACAACCACACACACCAGTAAGTAAAGGGGAAATGAAAAGCCAGTTGGAGACTGGGAGAAGTCAAACTCCACTACATCTCAATGAGACGTGTGTTCTGTTTTAGGGAGGGAGGTTGTGATGTATACTGCTGTCTGAACCACTGGAGATCACACTGGCACCTGGGGTCATGACCCCAGCTAAACCTTCTCCCATTGGACAAGATCTGTCAAACCTTATTCACTAAACGTCAGAGTCCTACTAACTAAACAGTGCCACAGACAAGTCATAACATGACTGGTGCATTTGATCCAGACATGTTCCACTACCACTATTGCCTGGATTTGGTAATACAGAACATACAACGCCCAAAGAACAACATTGCCATCTACAGCCGGCATTGGCCAGGGAGTGGTTCCAACATTGGCCGTGTGTTATTGTTTGAGTTGAGGTTTGAAATGTGGGTGAATAAGCATGAACGTACTCGCATGCTTGCACGCATGCGCACACACACAAAGCCACACGCAAAAACACACACACACACACACACACAAAGCCACACACACAAAGCCACACACACACACACACACACACACACACACACACACACACACACACACACACACACACACACACACACACACACACAAAACCACACACACACAGACACAAGCATACACAATACAATAATATTGCCTTCTTTGCAATCCTCACAACCCAATAAGCCATCTATGGAACAAAATAGTGGATTAAATGACAAATGAAAAAGGAAAACTTATTTGGTTTACAGCTTTGTATTTAATCTGTAAAAACCTCAAACCATTTAAAGGATTTTCTATAAAAGACCCCTTTTTGTGTGGGAAAATACTATAAGAAAGGATATCTCTTTAGATATTTTCAAAAGAAAACGTCCCATTTCCTACTTTTATATTTGTCAAATTATATTTAAACTTGTACAGACATGCAAAACATTATTTTATTTTTTAAAATTTTTTTGGGGGGGGTAATCCTTTGGATAGTCTGAAAAAGTGGCGCGATTATGAAATGACACTCTCACGTCTACGAATTTCTTTCTCTCTCTTTCTTTCTCCTTCTCAGTGCTTTGTGTTGTTTTAGGGTCTCCCAACAACAAGTATTTATGAGAAGAAGAAGTGGAGATGCAGTTTCCTTGGTACTACAACCTACAGTTAGTCCTGATGTGCACACACCAATGATCTGGCCTGTCATAACTGTGACAATTAGGTACTGTGGTCTGCCTGGTGTTCAAAGGGACTGACATTCAACCACAAAGAATCAGGATCTGCAGCCCCTCCAGAAACACATGTGCACGCACGCACACACACGCTCACAAGAAACTGCTAGATATGTACCTAGCTCTACACTAAAGCAGCAGAAACAACAGAGTAAAGCCCAACAAGCAGGTGGAGTTACAGATACTATCATTTTTGGGACACTGTAAAGTCCATGGAGAATAAGAGCACCTCCTCCCAGCTGCCCACTGCACTGAGGCTAGGAAACACAGTCACCACTGATGAATCTACGATAATCGATCATTTCAATAAGCATTTTTCTACGGCTGTCCATGCTTTCCACCTGGCTACCCCTACCCCGACCAACAGCTCTGCACCCCCAGCAACTTGCCCAATTCCCCCCACTTCACCCAAATCCAGACAGCTGATGTTCTGAAAGAGCTGCAAAATCTGGATCCCAACAAATCAGCTGGGCTAGATAATCTGGACCCTCTCTTTCTGAAATTATCCACCGAAATTGTTGCAACCCCTATTACTAGCCTGTTCAACCTCTCTTTCGTATCGTCTGAGATCCCCAAAGATTGGAAAGCTGCCGCAGTCATCCCCCTCTTCAAGGGGGGAGACACTCTAGACCCAAACTGTTATAGACCTATATCCATCCATCCTGCCTTGCCTTTCTAAAATCTAAAATCAAAAGCCAAGTTAACAAACAGATCACCGACCATTTCAAATCCCATCGTACCTTGTCCACTATGCAATCTGGTTTCCGAGCTGGTCATGGGTGAACCTCAGCCACACTCAAGGTATCATAACCGTCATCGATAAAAGACAGCACTGTGCCACTGTCTTCATCGACCTGGCCAAGGCTTTCAACTCTGTCAAATCACTGCCGGCAGACTCAATAGCTTTGGTTTGTCAAATGACTGCCTCGCCTGGTTCACCAACTACTTTTCAGATAGAGTTCAGTGTGCCAAATCGGAGGGCCTGTTGTCCGGACCTCTGGCAGTCTCTATGGGGGTGCCACAGGGTTCAATTCTCGGGCCTACTCTTTTCTCTCTATTAATCAATGATGTCGCCCTTGCTGCTGGTGATTCTCTGAATCACCTCTACGCAGACAACACCATTTTGTATACATCTGGCCCTTCTTTGGAATCTGTGTTAATTTCTTGGTGACAGGGGGCAGTATTTCCATTGCTCCTCTCCCCAGAAGATAATATATGCATATTATTAGTAGATTTGGATAGAAAACACTCTGAAGTTTCTAAAACTGTTTGAATCATGTCTGTGAGTATAACAGAACGTATGTAGCAGGTGAAACCCAGAGGAAAAAACATTCAGATTTTTGTTTTGGAGGTCACTCTCTTTTCAATGAGCTTTCATTGGGAATCCAGATTTCTAAGGGACTTTCTTGCAGTTCCTACCGGTTCCACAGTCTTTAGAAATTGGTTGAGGTTTTTCCTTTGTGTAATGAAGAAGTAGCCCTGTTCAAAACCAGGGTCACTTCAAGTGTACTGGTTGTTAGAGGCGCGTGTCCAGAAAGCTAGCGTCAGTTTGTTTTCTACCTGTATTGAACACAGATCATCCCGTCTTCAATTTTACTGATTATTTACGTGAAAAAAGACCTACAGTTGTATTACAAAAGTAGTTTGAAATATTTTTGCAAAGGTAACTTTTGAGATATTTTGCAGTCACGTTGAGCAAATTGGAACCAGTGTTTTTCTGGATCAATCACGCCAAATAAGTTAACATTTTGGATATATATCGACGGAATTAATCGAACAAAAGGACCATTTGTGATGTTTATGGGACATATTGGAGTGCCAACAGAAGAAGCTCGTCAAAGGTAAGGCCTGATTTATATTTTTATTTCTGTGTTTTGTGTCACGCCTGCATTTTGTGTCACACCTCTCTTTTGTTTACGGAGGTGCTCTCCTCAGATAATAGCATCGTTTGCTTTCGCCAAAATGCCTTTTTGAAATCTGACATGTTGGCTGGATTCACAACACGTGTAGCTTTAATTTGGTATCTTACATGTGTGATTTCATGAAAGTTAGATTATTATAGTAATTTATTTGAATCTGGAGCTCTGCATTTTCTCTGGCTTTTGGCGTCCCACATATCCCAGAGATGTTAACAAACCTCCAAACAAGCTTCAACGCCATTAAACACTCCTTCTGTGGTCTCCAACTGCTTTTAAATGCTAGTAAAACTAAATGCATGCTCTTAAATCAATTGCTGCCCGCACCCGCCCACACGACTAGCATCACTACTCTGGACGGTTCCGGCTTAGAATATGTGGACAACTACAAATACCTAGGTGTCTGGTTAGACTGTAAATTCTCCTTCCAGACTCACATTAAGCATCTCCAATCCAAAATTAAATCTAGAATTGGCTTCCTATTTCGCAGCAATGCCTCCTTCGCTTCATGAAATATACCCTCGTAAAACTGACTATCCTACCGATCCTTGACTTCTGCAACGTAATTTACAAAATAGCCTCCAACACTCTACTCTGCAAACTGGATGTAGTCTCACAGTGCCATCCGTTTTGTCACCAAAGCCCCATATACTACCCACCACTGCGACCTGTATGCTCTCGTTGGCTGGCCCTCTCTACATATTCGTTACCAAACCCACTGGCTCCAGATCATCTATAAGTCTTTGCTAGGTAAAGCCCTGCCTTAGCTCAGCTCGCTGGTCACCATAGCAACACCCACCCGTAGCACGCGCTCCAGCAGGTATATTCCTCTAATTATCCCCAAAGCCAATACTTCCTTCGGCCACCTTTCCTTCCAGTTCTCTGCTGCCAGTGACTGGAACGAATTACAAAAATCACTGAAGCTGTAGACTTAAATCTCCCTCACTAACTTTAAGCATCAGCTGTCAGAGCAGCTTTCCGATCACTGTACCTGTACACTGCCCATCTGTAAATAGCACACCCAACTACCTCATCCCCATATTGTTATTTATCTCTTTGCTCTTTTGCACCCCAGTTTCTCTACTTGCACATCATTTGTAATTATTTCGCCTCTATGGCCTATTTATTGCCTTACCCCCCTAATCTTCTACATTTGCACACACTGTACATAGATTTTTAGAGAGAGTGGAGAGAGAGTGGCAATGGCATGTTGCTAGTTCCCACAGATAAACAAACAGTTATAAGCACACACACGCAAATGCACACACACACACACACACACACACACTCACACACACAAGCATGTGTGTGTGTGTGTGTGTGTGATACAGACTAATATGTGGCCTGTGTGCGGGCTCTGGGTGAGGAGGGCGAGAGCAATACAATACCCTTCTCTCTATTAGTGAAAGGAACTAATTAATGGGTGTTAAGCAGGGAATGACTTTTCCAATTATTGCCTTAGCGGGACACAGTGGTTAAAGGAGCCTGGGACTGAATAGTAGAGGCTTACGGTAAATTAGGAAGCCTATTCTCCCTGTAGGTAACAATGGTCTGACTCCCCTCATTCTCTCTCCTCTGCTCTGGGAGGAAAGAATGGAGAGAACGCAGCCATTATAATGGTGGAGAAAGCAATGTTTCTCTCTCTATTTCTCTCTCTTTCCCTCTCTTTCTGTCTCGTTGATTATATAGGATTGATTGAATTGTGAAATCAGAGAGGGATGGATGCATGAATGAGCTTCTTAGCTGCTCCTAGAGGCTTTTCACACGCTGACTCTTCCAGGGCAGAGAGACAGAGGGGCGAATGTGTGGCTACTGCACTTTCCTCACCATTTAGCCCCCACCCCCACCCGTTCCGCCACTCCGTCCACTCTTCTCTCCCCCCTCTCTCTTCATCCATTCCCTCCCTCCACTCATACTCGGAGTCCATCAGGCCACAGTGAGGAGGAGGAATGCAGAGTAGAGAGAAAATGGGGACAGAACGAGTGAGAGGGGAAAAGGAAGTGGGAGGGGTGAAGACACTGCATCAGCAGAATCCTACAGTGGGGTATGTGCCTTAACTGGCTGGCCACTGAACAATAGAAATGTAGCCAGGGGTATACTGTGCCTTGATTGGAGCTTGTGGAGACACTAACCTAGCTAGAGAAGTGATCATAGAGGGGAAGGCCGACATACAGTGCATTCGGAAAGTATTCAGACCCCTTGACTGTTTCCACATTTTGTTGAGTTCACTGCCTTATCCTAATTCAATTATTTTTTCCCCCCTCATCAATCTACACACAATACTCCATTATAACAATGCAAAAACAGGTTTTTAGAAAACTGAAATATCACATTTACATAAGTACTCAGACCCTTTACTGAGTACTTTGTTGAAGCACCTTTGGCAGCAATTACAGACTTGAGTATTCTTGGGTATGACATCTAATTCATCTGGTATAATTTCCTACATGTACAATACTTTCCTTTAAATTCCGCCTGTTGCTCTTCCTCTTTTTTCCCACAGACACACACAGATGGCTATAAGGACAGCAGGAGGCTCTCTTTCCAGCCCACAGGAGGAAACACCTTTGGAATCTCACCTGGTAAAACAGATGTCTAAGGAGCAGCTGGCTGAGGATGGAGGGATGGACGTATAGAGGGAGGAGAGAAAAAAGACGAGAGGAGAGCAGAGGAGGAGGGTGTATTCATGTTTGATGTCGAACTGGATGTCTGACAAAACAAACCTCTTCCAGCCAAGGCCTGTCCATGCCAAGCAAGCTGGTGAGAGGCTGGACCTGTGGTGTCATATGGTGGGAGCGCACACACATAAACACACGCGAGCATGCACGCGCACGCGCACACACACACACAGAGTCCAACTACAGCGCCTCAGCCAGTCTGTCTGTGTTTCTCAGGATGTTCTGGCTCAGACTAACCCAGGGAGGGAGTCTGTTTGGCCAACTATCTCAGCCTGGGAGTCCAGCTGTCAGTTTGACAAATAAACCACACTGGATTGAGGGGGAGAGAGGTATGTGTGTGTGTTGGTGTGAGTGCGCGTGCATGTGTGGTTTGGATTGGACTCAGATGATGATGAGTGTAGGAATGAGGCTGTTATATCCTGACACTCCTCTTCCTGATTGAAATGAACCAGACAACATCAAAGAAATGTGCCCGTGCCAATGTGGGGTAGCCACTGTATGTCTGGTATTACCTAGCCTGTTCCACTAAACCAGTGGGCAAAGCAGGTGAAAACCTTATGGTCAGCCAGTTTGACCGGCAACTAAAACCTAACATGTACTGTAACATGTACTTTACTGTATGGCCCCATTGAACCAGATCTAAGAGAAGTCCTCCAGGAACCCTACCCTGGTATTATATTATCAAGAGCTGTGGAGAAAACTGTAAAGCTCTCTCTCTCTCTCGCTCTCGCTCTCTCTCTCTCTCTCTCTCTCTCTCTCTCTCTCTCTCTCTCTCTCTCTCTCTCTCTCTCTCTCTCTCTCTCTCTCTCTCTCTCTCTCTCTCTCTCTCTCTCTCTCTCTCTCTCTCTCTCTCTCTCTCTCTCTCTCTGTTTATGAACAACGTGGGATATTAAAACCCTTTATAGCATGTTGGAGGAAATGTTATTTTCTAGTGGGAATGAAAACACAATGAAAACATGGGCAATAACGTGACGATTTGTGAGGATGTTTCTATAAGTCAGAGGCAATGAGGAAGCTACCAAGTTAAGGGGCTTGGGTGTAAAAACCGAGCTGTTCTTTTTTAATCTGCTCTTAAACTGTTTATCTGAGGAGCAAGATAGAAGTCTCGAAGATGCTGAGAAGTGTTTATGGAGCTGTAGTGTTTTTACCGCACGTAAACTCAGCAAAAGAAACGATCAAAGATCATTCGTAAAAATCCAAATAACTTCACAGGTCTTCATTGTAAAAGGTTCAAATACTGTTTCCCATGCCTGTTCAATGAACCACAAACAATGAATGAACATGCACCTGTGGAACGGTCGTTAACACACTAACACACTAACATAGACGGTAGGCAATTAAGGTCACAGTTATGAAAACTTAGGACACTAAAGAGGCCTTTCTACTGACAACAAAAAACACCAAAAGAAATATGCCCAGGGTCCCTGCTCATCTGCGTGAACGTGCCTTAGGCATGCTGCAAGGAGGCATGAGGACGGCAGATGTGGCCAGGGCAATAAATTGCAATGTCCGTACTGTGAGATGCCTAAGACAGTTCTACAGGGAGACAGGACGGACAGCTGATCGTCCTCGCAGTGGCAGACCACGTGTTCACTGACGAGTGCTCTTCACTGACGAGTCTCACCAGGGGTGATGGTCGGATTCTGCGTTTATCGTCGAAGGAATGAGTGTTACACCGAGAGCTGTACTCTGGAGCGGGATCGATTTGGAGGTGGAGGGTCTGGGGTGGTGTGTCACAGCATCAGCGGACTGAGCTTGTTGTCATTGCAGGCAATCTCAACACTGTGTGTTACAGGGAAGACATCCTCCTCCCTCATATGGTACCCTTCCTGCAGGCACATCCTGACATGACCCTCCAGCATGACAATGCCACCAGCCATACAGATCGTTCTGTGTGTGATTTCCTGCACAGGAATGTGAGTGTTCTGCCATGGCCAGCGAAGAGCCCGGATCTCAATCCCATTGAGCACGCCTGGGACCTGTTGGATCAGAGGGTGAGGGCTAGGGCCATTCCCCTCAGAAATGTCCGGGAACTTGCAGGTGCCTTGGTGGAAGAGTGGTGTAACATCTCACAGCAAGAACGGGTAAATCTGGTGCAGTCCATGAGGAGGAGATGCACTGCAGTACTTAATGCAGCTGGTGGCCACACCAGATACTGACTGTTACTTTTGATTTTGACCCCTCCTTTGTTCAGTGACACATTATTACATTTCTGTTAGTCACATGTCTGTGGAACTTGTTCAGTTTATGTCTCAGTTGTTGAATCTTGTTATGTTCATACAAATATTTACACATAAACGCAGTTGACAGTGAGAGGACGTTTCTTTTTTTGCTGAGTTTATATAAATAATAATTGTGCACACAAACTCAAACAGACGCACACATTTCTAATTTCGAAAACGAAACTATAATGAAAATAACGAGTGATAACGACTGATTCTCATTTGTGTGCATACAGTGGAGGCTTTAGCAGTTGTAGTGCAATTGTGTGTGTGCATGCGTGTGTGTGTGCGTGTGCCTGTACATGTGTGCATGCCTGCATGCGTGTGGTGGAGATTTTACCAGCGGGAATAACATAAAACCATTACCCCAATGACAGTATCCATTATATTTACATGAGCAGATACTGACGGAGGGCTTTCATTCTACATGACAAACTAAATAGTATCCGATTTTTTTTCTGGTACAGGCCTTGATTTAGATGTGCTTCCCATTTTACCTCGAGGAAAGAATGAGCGAAGGAGGGAGAAATGGAAAAATACAAGCACATTAAGTAAGATTCGAATTTGACATCACATGACTTGCATTCAAAAACCCTCCAATTCAATTCAACCTCATGCCTCGGGGACTTTTTCCATCGCAATTACTATTTTCTTCCATTCTCCCCTAAATGCCTTTCTTTTGTGTGTTGAATCTGATTTTTGTCTGTTGAGCTCCTGCCCCTGGGAACCATGGCAGCATTACCGAGAAGGAAAGAAACGCCATTGAAGTAGAAATATGAATGGGCGTTATATATACTGTATCTGCACATCTAGGGCCTATCTATTGATCTACCTACAGTAGCCACATACTGAAAAGGTATGTCCATTCAACCTAAAGGGATACTTCGGGATTCTGGCAATGAGGCATGCTAGCAGAATACCCATAGACTTCCAGTCATTGCGTTAACGCTAGTTAGCATTGGCTCGCGGAACTACATTTAACTTCCTTCACACTGGACACAGAGACATAAAAATGCCTTCCACAAGTTCATCTGGATCTGGGGAAGCAGATAAAGGGCCTCATTGCCAAATTCCCAAAGTATCCCTTTAAGATGATAGAACATGCCTTGTAGTACAGTAAGTGGCCATCTTAGGTAGATTGATAAACACATTCCACTGTTTACCTCTACTTATGAGCCCTAATTATGACGGAATGAGCCCTCGCAAAACAAGCTCAGCAGACAGTAGACCATGTTATTTTCTCATTTAGAGCAGAACATAAAATAAACGCTGACGTCATACTCTTGCCAGTTCCATAGAATGTGTCCATCCCCATGTAACATTTGCTGGTCTGCCCGTGGGACCCAGGCTATGTACACACTCATCCCCAGAGCTGTGGTTTCACAGCAAACTCGTAGCTTCAACCTCGCATCAACCTGAATCACGCTAGCGATCCCCATAGTCCCGGGAAACGCAAAATGAAACAGTAAATCACTTCCCCAAAAGGCACAAGAGTTACGTGTGGGTCAAATGCAGCAGGCCTGGTGCTTTAATTCCCAAAGTATCCCGTTTAAGTTGAATGGACATGCCTTGTAGTATGTGGCTATCTTAGGTAGATCGATAGCTAGTCCCTAGACACGCAGATACAGTGTATATATAGCGACCATTAATATTTATATTTCAATGGCGTTCCTTCCCCTCTCAGTAACGCCGCCGACCACACACACCGACACTTCTTCTTTCTACCGAGTCCTGTGTGTCTCACGTCTCTCCATCTCGTCACTTCTACATCTCTCCCGTCATTCTCTGCCTCTACTGTATCTCACTGCACTTCTGTGTCCTGCCGCACAACCACAGGGTCTCCCTGTCCAGAGTGCACGGGGTCCAGACGGCCGTTTGTTAAGCTGTTATTTATCCCCTCCATAAACTGCCTCTCATCTCCTATTAAAGCACCGGGCCTGCTGCCCTTGACTCACACGTAACTCTTGTGTCTTTTGGGGAAGTGATTTACTGTTTCATATAGCGTTCCCTGGACTATGGGGATCGCTAGCGTGATTCAGCTTGGGGGGGGGGCAGTGAAATCACCGGTCTGGGGATGGGTGTGCACACAGTCTGGATCCACGGACAGACATCTTTTCTTTCTTTTTTTACAGGGAGAAGGACACATTCTATGGAACTGGAAAGAATGTGACGTCAGTGCTATATTCTATTTTTCTTCTCTAATAAGAGAATAACACTGTTTATGTCTGATGAGCTAGTTTTGTGTGAGCGCTTCTGAGGGTTAATTCCGTCATAATGAGAGGTAAACAGAGGCATGTCTTGCCTCGGCAAACACGTTAGCAAAATGCCGACTGGATGTTTGTTTTCCTGTCAATAAAGCAGGATTGTCGGAGATTCCATTTCCTGGGGCTGATACAAGTAATTACATTGATCAGTCTAATTTCATTCGAGCAAAGGAAATTAACTTTAAAATGCATGTATTATCAGAGAGAGAGAGAGAGCTGGATACAGGAGGTGGGGGAGGCTGGGAGGGGATATTCAGACTTAGTACTCCATGTACCATGCTATCAGATTGCCATTGGTCAGACTACTTTTTCTTTTAAAACTGTCTTCTTCTTCTTCTCCCCCTCTCCAAGTGAGGCACCCACCTTCACACACTATTTTCCCCCCCAAAAATTTCAACTATAAGTACCAGACCATCCAGTCACATTATCAAGATAATTGTCACATTTCCCTCTGAGTTACACCACCAACTGATCGCCGACTGATCTGTCAAAGCAAACGTTAGAGGAAGCAGCAACCTCCATTCCACTGACTCAATTAGCCTTGCTCACCGTGTGAAGCACTTTCACCCTCTCGCTTTCTTCATCCCATTCTCTCTCTTCTAGTGTCATCATAATTCAAATATCAAAAGACCGGGTCAGTCAGTCAGGAATGGGCTCCTCGAAGAATGTAACCTCATTCTGATGATAGGATCAAGCGAGCTGGCTATTCTACATTATTCACAGTATGAATATTCAGTCTGTCTGAGTACCAGCACCCCTGACATCCTAGAGCCTTCTGCCAGAGCTCCTCTCGTCAGTCCCATGCATGTTTTCGCTTAGCATTTAGACTGAGCAATAAGGAGAGCTGAAGAGGCCCATATTTAAACTGCCATGGGGGAGACTAACACTAAATATCCCAATGTGTATTTAGTGTGGTGATTTACTGCGTCTCAGACTGGGAGAGCTCATGCTGGAAGGTAAACACAAGGAATTCGTAAGGAAAACATTCAAGGTGAATTCTTTACGAGATTAAATCAAACAAAGAGGTTGAGAAATGAGCCAAGATGTGTTATTGAATAACACAGGGAGCGAATGAATACGCTGACATTGCTCTTGGCCATTGCTCCGGCAGAGGAAAGATTCAAAGACAGAGGTCTCCTCTCCTCCTTTTCCTCCCTCGTTCCCCTATCTTTTAAGAGGTTGTTTCTTCTGTTTCATGATCCCTCTGTTTCCCTCTGACATGATGGACTCTGCCACTTCCTGGCTGGCTGGCCGTGTGTGTGTGTGTGTCTCCTCTCACACACAGACAGGCTATGTGGCTGCCATTAACAAGACTACAGGCGTCTACATTCCTCTACAGAGAGAGAGAGAGGGGGGGGGGGGGGGGGGGGGGGACAAAAAGAGTAAAAGCCTAAACATAACTCTTTAGTAAATATATTAAGGTACTGTACATACATCACAATGTGTGTTAATACATTCCCTGTTTTCTATTTTCACAGCCTGGACTTATTTGGCCAAGATAATGAGTTCCGCACTATATCACATCCATAACCCATTCCATACGGCGAACACTGCGGTTTCCTCGTGACTGGGAATTGGATGGGCCGGCGATTCTTAAATATTCTCAACCCTCGGTTTCTCCCCTCCCGCACACTCTGTGGAGGACTGGCTCCACAAAACAAGATGGAGCCGTGTACTCTGGCTCCAAGTTCGGCATCTCATTGTTCCAGAATAAAAGACAAACGCAACCAAACAAAACTCAAACAATGTGTGGCAGTGGCACGGCACACGCACCACATTGTGTGTACGCATGAGCGTGTTTTTAAGTGTGTGAGAGAGGGAAAGAGGGGAAGAGAGAGACGGAAGGGAGGATTGGGAGAGAGAGAGAGAGAGAGAGAGGGAGAGATGAAGGGAGAGCGAGAGATGAAGTGGAAGATCGGTGCGGTGTTGGCACGGCCAGAGGAGGCAGAAGCCAGAAGGCTTCATTAGAACTGAGGGAAAAGGCCACGGATGCTAGGGCTCTGGGAAGTCTATCAGACCCAAACACAACCCCAGCCTTTAATCCCGCTGGAGTCACACCCACACCCAGCCACACACACAACTCTCTTCCAAAACATTGCAATCCTTTATGCTTTTTTTTCATTTTCTCTTTCTCCATTCCTCCCCTTCTTTTGTCTGTTTCTTTCTTCTGCTTGCTGTATTTGTTGTTGCTGCGTGTGTCAGTGGAGAGCTGTAGTCATTCATCACTGGTAAATGTACGCTGAGGAGAAAGCAGACACCTCAGGGGGGTTTCTCTCACCCCGTTCTGAAAACGCTGCACCTCCTGAGAGGAGGAGAGACTGGAGCAAAGGTGCTCTGGCAGGTACTGTAAGCACAGAGAGGCACAGATGTACACACCCCCACACACACAATCATCGACTCGAATGACTCATCTTAGCTGTGAAGTGGGTGCAATTGCACAAAGAAACACAAGAGGACATTGATGTACAATCAAACTCCTGCACCGTAAGAAACAACAGTGTTGATTAGTGTCATGTTTCAACTTCCAACGTAAGCATTCCAACACCTGTCTGGTAGGTCTGACTCTCTAAGGCCTGAATTACAGGGCAATGGATGCACAGCAGGGAGCAAATACATGTTTGCAGCAACATTTCCCCATTATTCCAAATCAATAAGGGACATAGAAAATGAACCACTTGTACAAGGTCATTCAACCTAATTGTAGGGCAACAAAGCAGACTTTCGGTGGCGCAGCAGTCAATGTCATATCCACACTTTTAGAAAGAATCGGGTGCTGCCTAGATTTGAAAAGGGTTCCTCGGCTGTCACCATAGGAGAACCATTCATGAACCCTTTTTGGTTCCAGGCAGAACCCTCTTGGGTTCCATGCCGAACCCTTTCCACAGAGGATTCTGCATGGAACCGAAAAAGGGTTCTCCTTTTAGAACCCTTTTTCTAAGAGTGTACTGACGTTTATCCAGGCTAACACAGGGTTACAGTATTGCACTTTCCATGTGGCCTACCTTTGGCCAAATAATAGCCTAACCAACAATCAGGCAACATTATGGACGAAACGTCAAAATCCTGTTGCTGCAGGATTATTTTTGCCGTGAGAATACATGTCAAATTGAGATCCCACATCTGTAGGAGGAAGGAGAAATGAATGGGACAAATAACGTAGACCACCGCGGGAAGAGGAGAAGTAGGCTGAGCGAACGAGACTAGAGACGGAGAAGACAAGACAATGAAAGAGGAAATGGAGAGAGAGGGGAAAGAAAGAAAAGGGGGAGAGGGAAAGGGGGAACAAAGGGATAGCGACAATGCTAGAGGATCTCTATTGAACTCTGGGGGTTCTACGTGGATTCACAACGGACACCGGGTGTTAAACATTCGTATGGAGTATCAGGTAAAAAAAAAAAAGATTGTAGTTGAAAAGCTTACATGGAAGTCTATTTTCACAGCGGCTCAATTAATCCTCCTAAACCAGCAGCACTGAGAAAGCCCCTTCCAGGTGTCCCATACCCATCATCATCTCACCCATATACAGTAATAATGTTATTCTTCCTGTCCCAAACCATACACATAGGCTGTTGGTACATACACTGAGTGTACAAAACATTAGGAACACCTTCCTAATACTGAGTTGCACCCCCCCTTTCGCCTCAGAACAGACTCTACAAGGTGTTGAACGCGTTCCACAGGGATGCTGGCCCATGTTGACTCCAATACTTCTCACAGTTGTGTCAAGTCGGCTCGATGTCCTTTGGGTGGTGGACCAATCTTGATACACACGGGACACTGACGAACGTGAAAAACCCAGCAGCGTCGCAGTTCTCGACACACTCAAACTGGTGCGCCTGGCACCTACTACCATACCCCGTTCAAAAGGCACTTCAATCTTTTGTCTTGCCCATTCACCCTCTGAATGGCACACACACACAATCCATGTCTCAAGGATTAAAAATCCTTGTTTAATCCTTCATCTACACGGGTGACATCAATAAGGGATCAGAGCATCAATAAGGGATCACCTGGATTCACCTGGTCAGTCTGTCATGGAAAGAGCAGGTGTTCCTGATGTTTTTTTTTACACTCAGTGTATAGTACTATAAGTCTGTTCTCTGGTTAAGTTTATTGTTTCACAGGGGGTGTTGTTGGCTTTACGCTGACGCTGGTTGGTTGCGATCGGGTGGGGGGGGGGGTGGGGGGGAGCTTGAGTCTTTATTTACCCGAGTGGGAAAAATCAATGCTTTTCTCCCGCATGAGAAGTGTGCGGATCAATAGAGGGTTTCAGAAACGCCTCGTTGAGAAATCGATGGCTCTTTTACATGCCATTGATGGCTGTTTGGCTGGGGAAGAAAGCAAACGACAAAAAAAAGAACGCATGTTTATTGGAGGTATTACTGCCTCCCGCTCCGTTCTTCTTCTTGTAAAGAAGGCTATCATGTCCCCATTGCCTTGTCTCTTTGTTGGTCGTTCTTCTTGCTGCTTGTTCAAGTCGTGTACCATTTCGGCTCCGTCTGATCTATGGAGGATACTGCAGTGGGTATTTCTTAACCACATGAACTCTAGTGAACGTTCTATGAGACATATTTTTTTTGCAGTACGCACCCATTACACCTTTCGTTTGGGTACAGCCTTAAACTGGCCCAGTAGCCAGTCGAGATAAAGGCCTAAGAGCCTTTGTACGATAGAACTACAGACTACAGTCTACAGGCCCAGGTATTTGAGCACTGAAGGCTACAGGGCTATATGTGTTGATACAGACACCCTAAAGGCTGTAGGTCTTTGTACTGTACAGTAGGACTGATGGCAATAGGCCTTGATAACCACACGCTAGAGGCTAAGGATCTTGATACAGTAGCAGCAGTCTCTGCACTGGGCTTCAGTCTCTCTGAGCTCTGTTACACTTCCCCGGCAATGAGTGCAACTAGTCTGGTCAATGTACCGCGTGTCAACTAGCACCTCACTCATCCAATCAACACTTCCCACGACCCCACTGACAGGGCCCAGGGTCTGGGGAAGAGTCCTGGTTAGCAGCAGCGGCCTTGTCACCACACCTGTCCCATGCAGCGGTGGCCTGATCAAAGTGACATAGCCTGGTCTGACGGAGGGGTAGGGAGGGCTGCTGTCAGCCCTGTCTGTCCTGCTGACGGCCCCTCGGCCAGGGGAGGGGAGAGGAGGGCAGAGGATCGGTGGGATGGCGGGACTAGAGCTTCCCTCGCATGTCACTCAGCTGGGCGGCGGATGACAGAACAGGCCATTAAGGCTTGGATTGGCTTCACAGGCCATTAGGCAAGGTAGGCATCACACAGTCAGCCTCACAGCCATGCCACACAGGGCACTGAGTAATGGTGAGGTAGGGAGAGAGGGAGGGGTAGGGAGGGAGAGAGTGGAAGAGGAAGTGAAAGGGGGAGGGGGAGAGGGAGGAAAGAGATAAATGTATACGCAAGCTTTAGAAAGCCACACATGGCAGAGCTCTGCAGACACACTCTTCTCTCCTCCACCACACAAAATCTAAAAGCTGTGTCTGTCCAGTGGTCTGTTTCCGTGGTGTTTATTCTCTCCCTCTCTCTCTCTCTCTTTTTCTCTCTCCCTCTCTCTCTCTCCCTCCAAATTCTAAAACACACAAACAGGCATGTACACACTCACATACATACATACACACACTTGCTGACATACAGACTTCATCAACAGCAAAGGGATTCTTTCATCTGTCAGCAACACCCGTTGTGCACACCGCCATGCAATCTCCATAGACAAACATTGGCAGTAGAAGGGCCCTACACTGAAGAGCTCATTGGCTTTCAATGTGGCACTGTCATAAGATGCCACCTTTCCAACAAGTCAGTTCGTCAAATGCATGCCCTGCTAGAACACAAACCCACCGTCGAGTGCTGAAGTGGGTTGCACGTAAAAATTGTCTGTCCTCAGCTGCAACACTTACTCCCGAGTTCCAAACTGCCTCTGGAAGCAATGTCAGCACAAGAACTGTTCGTCAGGAACTTCATGAAATGGGTTTCCATGGCCGAGCAGCTGCACACAAGCCTAAGATCACCATGCGCAATGCCAAGCGTCAGCTGGAGTGGTGTAAAGGTCGCCGCCATTGGACTCTGTAGCAGTGGAAACACAGTCTCTGGAGAGGTTAATCACGCTTCACCATCTGGCAGTCCGACATACAAATCTGGGTTTGGTGGATGCCAGGAGAGCACTACCAGCCCCAATGCATAGTGCCAACTGTAAAGTTTGGTGGAGGAGGAATAATGGTCTGGGGCTGTTTTCATTGTTCGGGCAAGACCCCTTAGTTCCAGTAAAGGGAAATCTTAACGCTACAGCATACAATAACATTCTAGACAATTTTGTGCTTCCAACCTTGTGGCAACAGTTTGGAGAAGACCCTTCATGTTTCAGCATGACAATGCCCCCATGCATAAAGCGAGGTCCATACAAAAACGGTTTGTCGAGATCGATGTGGAAGAACTTGACTGGACTGCACAGAGCCCTGACCTCAACCCGACCTAATACCTTTGCGATGCATTGGAACGCCGACTGCAAGCCAGGCCTAATCGCCCAACATCAGTACCCGACCTCACTAATGCTCTTGTGGCTGAATGGAAGCCAGTCCCTGCAGCAATGTTCCAACATCTAGTGGGAAGCATTCCCAGAAGAGTGGAGGTTGTTCTAGCAACAACGCCATATTAATGCCCATGCTCTTGGAATGAGATGTTCGACAAGCAGGTGTCCACATACTTTTGGTCACGTGGTGTAACAGGATCGTCTACCCATGGAACCGGTCAAAAGCACAAAACGCACAAAGCAAAAACATCAAAGATAACGACATCAAAACCCCACCAAAATATATCTGGCTCCTTGTTAAAATCTCTCCTTGGTACAGTGGAGCTCTCTGTATGGCCATAACTGCCCTCCAGTCATTATTAAAGAGAGAGATGGGACCCGAGTGGAGGCATCAGCACGCATCACTTCTCCCCTGCTCCTAAAAGTTTACTCCAAGTCCTCCACCAGCTCCTAGAGGGCCTATTTACAGCACAGGCGGTGGATTGTATTGGCTGCACGCTAACGCTTCCAAACACTCCTTTGATTCCCCCCCCCCCTCCATTCCTCCACCTCTCCTCTCTTCTCGGGTTTTCACTGACCCCTGGACACAGGAGAGCTGTCTCGCTGCAGTGGGGGCCCGGGGCTGCTGACGAGAACTGCCGACCCTGCCAGGGAGAGATGGGACACATCTTGAAATACTCCTCCCATCCTTTCTAATAAAGGGCGAGAAACCTCTCTCCTCCTCCTTTCATTCCCAGTCTTTTTTTGGGATCCCTTCTTGTTCCTCTGCAGGCTGTCCCTTCGGACGGGATGAAAACAGGGTTAAAAACAAAGGAAGAAAATAAATATAAAAAAATGCTTCTTCTGCACAATTTAAACCCAAACGCAAAAGTTGCGAGGGTTCTGTAAACAGGCAGAAAAGCTGATGGCTAGATATCTCAGATAAAGAGAGAGCGAGAGAGAGGGAGAGAGAGAGAGCAGAGGGATGTAAAAACCAATAGGTTTTGTTCATTGGGAGTGGTGTTTTTTGATGAACAACAGCACACAGCATAGGGGGCACACAGCATTTTTTTTTTTGCCTGAGACAAACTGAGCATTCTGTTGTGACAGAACCTTCACATTTCAAAGTCTGTAGTGCATTGCACTACACAGCGCTCGGCACACCAAGGCATTTACACAAGCGTTTATTTATTCATGTTATTTTCTTTTTCCGTGCGGCTTGTACAAACTCGACCCCCGAATCCCCTCTGTGTTTCTGTTTATTTTCCATACTTTTTTTTTCTCAAAACGAGCAGTTTCGCTGAAATGCAATTTGTTTGCATGGTCGTCACTTGCGTTGTTCCCCGCTGCCGTAACTCGAATACTAAACGAGCGGAGCTCCGTTGAATAACGAATAACACCTCAGAGGCAGCAGACTCGTGGGTCAGAGCATATTTCTCCCAAGTTCACAGGACAGACATAAAAGATACGTGGTTTAGGCCATGGGAACGCATCATTGCGCGGGGGGGGTGGTTTCTATCTGATCACGTGGATAATATCCTCCCAGTTCAAAACAACACGCTTTTAGATCTGTGGTTTGTAGATGCACCCAAACCATGGACTTATATTAAACCTCGAGGGATGAAGTCTTGCCCTGGCTTTAGCTAGCTGAGGATAGGGACTTTTTCTTACTTAATGTCACTCAAGGCTTTCCATTATACCAGGATCCAGACCAGGATTTTTACTTACAAGTCTGTGACAAATTACATTGTAAGAGGAGCTGTGCAAATATCATTAAAGTCAACTGAACTGAATTGCTGAATTAAGGGGACAATATACAGTTATTTCAGTGAAAGCCCAGCAGACTCATGAAAGACTTAGAGAGACGGAGCTTTTCGCTGTCTCTGGCGACAGAGCTCTCAGTCCAAGGGGAAAAGCTCTTAGCCCAATCAGTGTGGTTAGAATACCTGAGCACATTTTGCAGTTGTAATCGTATCACAGACACATAGCATAATCACATTCCGTGCCTGACAACCAGTCATAATGAGGATGGGGGGAGTAGGCACGAACCGGTAGTGAGAAACCTCTCTTTGTTTCTCCTGTAGGGCTTTCTACCATACTCGCTCTCACTCACAAGAACATTCAGTGGCCATTGCTTCTTAAATGGTTTTGACCACCCAAGGACTTGCTACGCAAACAGAGCGCTTTGAATTACGCTGATTAGCATTGATATTTGATCCATATATACACTCCCGTTCAAAAGTCAGATTGATCAGAAACACAGTGTTGACATTGTTAATGTTGTAAATGACTGTTGTAGCTGGAACTGGCAGATCGTATATGGAATATCTACATTGGTGTACAGAGGCCCATTTTCAGCAACCATCACTCCTGTGTTCCAATGTCACATTGTGTTATCTAAAAAAAAAGGCTTTAAAAGACTTATTGATCATGAGAAAACCCTTTTGCAATTTGTGATTTTATGACTGACGAACAAACACCACGCGTACGAACCATTTATTGTTAGGACTTGAAAAAGGGTTCAAGTTCTGTGTACTTCCTGTCCGACTTTGGGAGTTTTAACCAATCATAAAGGTCACTTACGCTGACGAGCATCTGTGGGAAGGGCCCTCTGGAGTTTTCAGGCACGTTGATTGGCGGAATGACCCAGTCTCTCTTCTGTCTCCGCAGTACCTTGGAGCTCATCTCCCGTTGCCTGGGAAACATGATGACGGTGGGTGGGGCCTGGAACTCTGGTGATGCTTTGACCTCCTCTTCCTCCTTCCTCTCCCCTTCTTTCCCCTGTTCCACTCTGATCTGAAAGACACGACACAAAGGACAAAGATACAGTTTGAGCGGGCTGCTATGTGACGTGCGTACATGTGAGTGTGCACGTGTGTACGTAAGAGGAGGTCCCAAGAAACCGAAGCTAGCCCCAGACCTTGTTCTTTACACCTGGTTGTTAAAAACTCCCATAAAGAGTGGACACGTCTCTCCTAGGATTTACACCCCTATTCCCATTGCATGGCCAGGGATACTGTGAGAACTGTCTACCTGCAGGCTAGTGTTTTTATCCGGAATAAGACGGCTACAAGGAACCTCCATTCCATTATGTGTGAATATTCACTCATTAAAGTCTTGTTGCTAATGATGTCTTGATTGTAATCAGTGAGGTGGTTTTTGGTGGGGTGCAATCAAATGAGATGGACTACCAACAAAGTTTGAAATGCATTGGCAGAGCAACCAACTGCGGAGAAACACAATTACAAAGTCAATCCAGTGATTCATTTATTCAGCATTTGAATCAATGAAGAAATGCTGGGTGCATCTATATAACACATTTTTCCCCGGGTCAAATATTAAGTTAGATAAGCCGCTCGTTGTTTTCTTGTTTCAATAACAAATCAAGTATCCGACAAGCCCGTAAACAAACGGACATAATATGTCATGTCAACATTCATGTATATGTATGTATGTGTATGTACAGTGGGGCAAAAAAGTATTTAGTCAGCCACCAATTGTGCAAGTTCTCCCACTTAAAAAGATGAGAGAGGCCTGTAATTTTCATCATAGGTACACTTCAACTATGACAGACAAAATGAGAAGAAAAAAATCCAGAAAATCACATTGTAGGATTTTTTGTGAATTTATTTGCAAATTATGGTGGAAAATAAGTATTTGGTCACCTACAAACAAGCAAGATTTCTGGCTAGCTTCTTCTTTAAGAGGCTCCTCTGTCCTCCACTCATTACCTGTATTAATGGCACCTGTTTGAACTTGTTATCAGTATAAAAGACACCTGTCAAAAACCTCAAACAGTCACACTCCAAACTCCACTATGGCCAAGACCAAAGAGCTGTCAAAGGACACCAGAAACAAAATTGTAGACCTGCACCAGGCTGGGAAGACTGAATCTGCAATAGGTAAGCAGCTTGGTTTGAAGAAATCAACTGTGGGAGCAATTATTAGGAAATGGAAGACATACAAGACCACTGATAATCTCCCTCGATCTGGGGCTCCACACAAGATCTCACCCCGTGGGGTCAAAATGATCACAAGAACGGTGAGCAAAAATCCCAGAACCACACGGGGGGACCTAGTGAATGACCTGCAGAGAGCTGGGACCAAAGTAACAAAGCCTACCATCAGTTACACACTACGCCGCCAGGGACTCAAATCCTGCAGTGCCAGCCGTGTCCCCCTGCTTAAGCCAGTACATGTCCAGGCCCGTCTGAAGTTTGCTAGAGAGCATTTGGATGATCCAGAAGAAGATTGGGAGAATGTCATATGGTCAGATGAAACCAAAATATAACTTTTTTGGTAAAAACTCAACCCGTCGTGTTTGGAGGACAAAGAATGCTGAGTTGCATCCAAAGAACACCAGAGCTACTGTGAAGCATGGGGGTGGAAACATCATGCTTTGGGGCTGTTTTTCTGCAAAGGGACCAGGACGACCGATCCGTGTAAAGGAAAGAATGAATGGAGCCATGTATCGTGAGATTTTGAGTGAAAACCTCCTTCCATCAGCAAGGGCATTGAAGATGAAACGTGGCTGGGTCTTTCAGCATGACAATGATCCCAAACACACCGCCCGGGCAACGAAGGAGTGGCTTCCTAAGAAGCATTTCAAGGTCCTGGAGTGGCCCAGCCAGTCTCCAGATCTCAACCCAATAGAAAATCTTTGGAGGGAGTTGAAAGTCCGTGTTACCCCGCAACAGCCCCAAAACATCACTGCTCTAGAGGAGATCTGCATGGAGGAATGGGACAAAATACCAGCAACAGTGTGTGAAAACCTTGTGAAGACTTACAGAAAACGTTTGGCTTCTGTCATTGCCAACAAAGGGTATATAATAAAGTATTGAGATAAACTTTTGTTATTGACCAAATACTTATTTTCCACCATAATTTACAAATAAATTCATAAAAAGTCCTACAATGTGATTTTGCTTTTTTGCCCCACTGTATGTATGTATGTATGTATGTATGTGTATGTATGTGTATGTGTATGTATGTGTATGTATGTATGTGTATGTATGTATGTGTATATATGTGTATGTATGTATGTATGTATGTATCAAATCAAATGTTATTTGTCACATATATGTATGTATGTAAGTATGTGTATGCATGTGTGTGTATGCATGTATGTGTATGTATGTGTGTGTATGCATGTATGTGTATGTATGTGTATGTATGCATGTGTATGTATGTGGATGTATGTATGGGTATGTATGTATGTATGTATGTATCAAATCAAATGTTATTTGTCACATACACATGGTTAGCAGATGTTAATGCGAGTGTAGCGAAATGCTTGTGCTTCTAGTTCCGACAATGCAGTAATAACCAACAAGTAATATAGCTAACAATTCCAAAACTACTACCTTATAGACACAAGTGTGAGGGGATAAAGAATATGTACATAAAGATATCTGAATGAGTGATGGTACAGAGCGGCATAGGCAAGATACAGTAGATGGTATTGAGTGCAGTATATACATATGAGATGAGTATGTAAACAAAGTGGCATAGTTAAAGTGGCTAGTGATACATGTATTACATAAATATGCAGTAGATGATATAGAGTACAGTATATACATATGAGATTAATAATGTAGGGTATGTAAACATTATATAAGGTAGCATTGTTAAAAGTGGCTAGTGATATATTTTACATCATTTCCCATCAATTCCCATTATTAAAGTGGCTGGAGTTGAGTCAGTGTGTTGGCAGAAGCCACTCAATGTTAGTGGTGGCTGTTTAACAGTCTGATGGCCTTGAGATAGAAGCTGTTTTTCAGTCTCTCTGTCCCAGCTTTGATGCACCTGTACTGACCTCGCCTTCTGGATGATAGCGGGGTGAACAGGCAGTGGCTCGGGTGGTTGTTGTCCTTGATGATCTTTATGGCCTTCCTGTGACATCGGGTGGTGTAGGTGTCCTGGAGGGCAGGTAGTTTGTCCCCGGTGATGCGTTGTGCAGACCTCACTACCCTCTGGAGAGCCTCACGGTTGTGGGCGGAGCAGTTGCCGTACCAGGCGGTGATACAGCCCGACAGGATGCTCTCGATTGTGCATCTGTAGAAGTTTGTGAGTGCTTTTGGTGACAAGCCAAATTTCTTCAGCCTCCTGAGGTTGAAGAGGTGCTGCTGCGCCTTCTTCACGATGCTGTCTGTGTGGGTGGACCAATTCAGTTTGTCTGTGATGTGTACGCCGAGGAACTTAAAACTTACTACCCTCTCCACTGCTGTTCCATCAATGTGGATAGGGGGGTGTTCACTCTGCTGTTTCCTGAAGTCCACAATCATCTCCTTAGTTTTGTTGACGTTGAGTGTGAGGTTATTTTCCTGACACCACACTCCGAGGGCCCTCACCTCCTCCCTATAGGCCGTCTCGTCGTTGTTGGTAATCAAGCCTACCACTGTTGTGTCGTCCGCAAACTTGATGATTGAGTTGGAGGCGTGCGTAGCCACGCAGTCGTGGGTGAACAGGGAGTACAGGAGAGGGCTCAGAACGCACCCTTGTGGGGCCCCAGTGTTGAGGATCAGCGGGGTGGAAATGTTGTTGCCTACCCTCACCACCTGGGGGCGGCCCGTCAGGAAGTCCAGTACCCAGTTGCACACGAGCTTGGAGGGCACTATGGTGTTAAATGCAGAGCTGTAGTCGATGAACAGCATTCTCACATAGGTATTCCTCTTGTCCAGATGGGTTAGGGCAGTGTGCAGTGTGGTTGAGATTGCATCGTCTGTGGACCTATTTGGGCGGTAAGCAAATTGGAGTGGGTCTAGGGTGTCAGGTAGGGTGGAGGTGATATGGTCCTTGACTAGTCTCTCAAAGCACTTCATGATGACGGAAGTGAGCGCTACGGGCGGTAGTCGTTTAGCTCAGTTACCGTAGCTTTCTTGGGAACAGGAACAATGGTGGCCCTCTTGAAGCATGTGGGAACAGCAGACTGGGATAAGGATTGATTGAATATGTCCGTAAACACACCAGCCAGCTGGTCTGCGCATGCTCTGAGGGCGCGGCTAGGGATGCCATCTGGGCCTGCAGCCTTGCGAGGGTTAACACGTTTAAATGTTTTACTCACCTCGGCTGCAGTGAAGGAGAGTCCGCATGTTTTGGTTGCGGGCCATGTTAGTGGCACTGTATTGTCCTCAAAGCGGGCAAAAAAGTTATTTAGTCTGCCTGGGAGCAAGACATCCTGGTCCGTGACGGGGCTGGTTTTCTTTTTGTAATCCGTGATTGACTGTAGACCCTTTCACATACCTCTTGTGTCTGAGCCGTTGAATTGCGATTCTACTTTGTCTCTATACTGACGCTTAGCTTGTTTGATTGCCTTGCGGAGGGAATAGCTACACTGTTTGTATTCGGTCATGTTTCCGGTCACCTTGCCCTGATTAAAAGCAGTGGTTCCCGCTTTCAGTTTCACGTGAATGCTGCCATCAATCCACGGTTTCTGGTTTGGGAATGTTTTAATCATTGCTATGTGAACGACATCTTCAACGCACGTTCGAATGAACTCGCTCACCGAATCAGCGTATTCGTCAATGTTGTTGTCTGACGCAATACGAAACATATCCCAGTCATGTGATGGAAGCAGTCTTGGAGTGTGGAATCAGATTGGTCGGACCAGCGTTGAACAGATCTCAGCGCGGGAGCTTCTTGTTTTAGTTTCTGTCTGTAGGCAGGGATCAACAAAATGGAGTCGTGGTCAGCTTTTCCGAAAGGAGAGCGGGGCAGGGCCTTATATGCGTCGCGGAAGTTAGAACAGCAATGATCCAAGGTTTTTCCAGCCCTGGTTGCGCAATCGATATGCTGATAAAATTTAGGGAGTCTTGTTTTCAGATTAGCCTTGTTAAAATCCCCAGCTACAATGAATGCAGCCTCCGGATAAATGGATTCCAGTTTGCAAAGAGTCAAATAAAGTTCGTTCAGAGCCATCGATGTGTCTGCTTGGGGGGGAATATATACAGCTGTGATAATAATCGAAGAGAATTCCCTTGGTAGATAATGCGGTTGACATTTGATTGTGAGGAATTCTAAAATCAGGTGAACAGAAGGACTTGAGTTCCTGTATGTTGTTATGATCACACCACGTCACGTTAACCATGAAGCATACGCCCCCGCCCCTCTTCTTACCAGAAAGATGTTTGTTTCTGTCTGCGCGATGCGTGGAGAAACCAGCTGGCTGCACCGACTCCGATAGTGTCTCTCCAGTGAGCCATGTTTCCGTGAAGCAAAGAACGTTACAGTCTCTGATGTCCCTTTGGAATGCTACCCTTGCTCGGATTTCATCAACCTTGTTGTCAAGAGACTGGACATTGGCGAGAAGAATGCCAGGGAGTGGTGCACGATGTGCCCGTCTCCGGAGTCTGACCAGAAGACCGCTCCGTTTCCCCCTTTTACGAAGTCGTTTTTTTGGGTCGCCGGCTGGGATCCATTCCGTTGTCCTGGGTGAAAGGCAGAACACAGGATCCGCTTCGCGAAAGTCATATTCTTGGTCGTACTGATGGTGAGTTGACGCTGCTCTTATGTTCAGTAGTTCTTCTCGACTGTATGTAATGAAACCTAAGATGACCTGGGGTACCAATGTAAGAAATAACACGTATGTATGTATGTGTATGTATGTGTATGTGTATGTATGTATGTGTATGTATGTGTATGTATGTGTGTATGTATGTATGTGTATGTATGTATGTGTATGTATGTGTATGTATGTATGTGTATGTATGTGTATGTATGTATGTGTATGCATGTATGTATGTATGTATGTGTATGTATGTGTATGTATGTATGTGTATGTATGTGTATGTATGTATGTGTATGTATGTATGTGTATGTATGTGTATGTATGTATATGTATGTATGTGTATGTATGTATGTGTATGTATGTATGTATGTATGTATGTATGTATGTATGTGTATGTATGTATGTGTATGTATATGTATGTGTATGTATGTGTATGTATGTATGTGTATGTATGTATGTGTATGTATGTATGTATGTGTATGTATGTATGTATGTATGTGTATGTATGTATGTGTATGTATGTGTGTGTATGTATGTATGTGTATGTATGTATGTATGTGTATGTATGTATGTGTATGTATGTATGTGTATGTATGTGTATGTATGTATGTGTATGTATGTGTATGTATGTGTATGTGTATGTATGTATGTGTATGTATGTGTATGTATGTATGCGTATGTGTATGTATGTATGTGTATGTATGTGTATGTATGTGTATGTATGTATGTGTGTGTATGTATGTGTATCTGTTGCCTGCTGTATGACTAAAAGCAGACATGTAGATTCTCAGTGTCGTGTCCTGTATGGTCCGAGCTCCACATGAATAATACAAAGTTTGAATCAGTCCAGCATCTCCAGGCTCTGCTAGTAGGAACACACTGTATCCTGCATCCCCAGTGGCTATGGGAACTCTGGTATTAACATGGAGAAATCATGTTAGATTTGACATGCAGTATCTCTGGGCTTCAGTGTAACCTCCGGGTTATAATACACAAGTCCGGAGTTCAGCAAGTTCAGTCAGAATTGTCCTCCAACCACATCCCAACCACATCCCACATCCCTCAGCCCTCTAGCTCCTCCCCTCTCAATCTCGCATTCTATAACCCTCCTTTCACCCCCCCCCCTCCATCTCTCTCTCCTCCCTATTGTTTTCGCCCTCTCTCCCTCTTATTGTTTTCCCCCTCTCTCCTCCCTCCTCCTTATTGTTTTCCCCCTCTCTCCTCCTTATTGTTTCCCCCCTCTCTCCTCCTTATTGTTTTCCCCCTCTCTCCTCCTTATTGTTTTCCCCCTCTCTCCTCCTTATTGTTTTCCCCCTCTCTCCTCCTTATTGTTTTCCCCCTCTCTCCTCCTTATTGTTTTCCCCCTCTCCCCTCCTTATTGTTTCCCCCCTCTCTCCTCCTTATTGTTTCCCCCCTCTCTCCTCCTTATTGTTTTCCCCCCTCTCTCCTCCTTATTGTTTTCCCCCCTCTCTCCTCCTTATTGTTTTCCCCCTCTCTCCTCCTTATTGTTTTCCCCCTCTCTCCTCCTTATTGTTTTCCCCCTCTCTCCTCCTTATTGTTTTCCCCATCACCTCCTCCTTATTGTTTTCCCCCCTCTCTCCTCCTTATTGTTTTCCCCCCTCTCTCCTCCTTATTGTTTTCCCCCTCTCTCCTCCTTATTGTTTTCCCCCTCTCTCCTCCTTATTGTTTTCCCCCTCTCTCCTCCCTTTTGGCTGATCCTGACAGCTTGGCGTGGTAATAGCAATTCATCAGAAGCTGCGGAGTGCTATGCTAATAGGTAGATGGAGCGTGAGACGGGTTAAGCGTGCCAGAGGGCGAGGACGATGCAGTGCTAACGCTCTATCCCAGGTGTCCCTTAGATTTCCACCAGGTCTCCCCAAGTCATCTGCTCTCATGTTGCTTATTGTTCCAATGGCAGGGAGGCGAATGAGAGACATTTCCAGCTAAACGGGTGAGAGCAGTGGCACAAGGTAAGATAAGCGTATTGTGTGTGTGTGTGTGCGTGCGCGTGTGCATGTGAGAACAAACTCCGCTCCTCGTATAAGAGAGACAGGTCCAATCACCATATATTTACATATAAAAAGCCTTGTGTTTTAATACCGGTTCCAATATTTCATTTTACCTTCCCTCCCCTCTCTAACATCCCTCTCTCTCCCCCCTCTCTCTAATGTGTGGCCTTGCGGTTTCGGTAGTTAAAATGCAAGGGGAAACCCAGGAACTACGCAGGAACAGGGAACAACAGCGGAAGAATAAAAGAAGGTTCTCTTGGCACACTGAAAGTTGAGAGCTCTGGCGCACCGCAAGCTGTTTATTCTAATTACCGCCCCGTGGAACTTTCCACACAGTCTATAACCCTCCCGTCATGTATAACCCGCTGCCAGGTTGCCTCCGAAGCTGGGCTGTACCTGCCAGTGGAAACAATGCTTTCAGATTGAATTCATTAGATGGACGTACATGAGAAGGCTTTTCAAGCTGCATTAAAGGAAGCCTGTCTGTTGGAGAGGTTGGCATGTAAACGTTGGGAGGGTGTGAGGGAAGGAAGGAAGGAAGGAAGGAAGGGAGGGAGGGAGGGCGGAAGGAAGGAAGGAAGGAAGGAAGGAAGGAAGGAAGGAAGGAAGGAAGGAAGGAAGGAAGGAAGGAAGGAAGGAAGGAAGGAAGGAAGGAAGGAAGGAAGGAAGGAAGGAGAGGGGCAATGCCCATGGGTGAATGTGCCGTTTTCAGTTTCTTCAATCAAGCTCCACATTTCAAACATCAGATATGGCACAGAACAAGGGGGGTTGGGGGGCATGGGATAGACAAGTGGAAAGGAGTGGGAAGAGGGGAGAAGAATGGAGAAGAGGGGAGAAGAGAGTGAGAAGAGAGTGAGAAGAGGGGAGAAGAGAGGGAGAAGAGAGGAGAAGAGAGGCAGAAGAGAGGAGAAGAGAGGGAGAAGAGAGGAGAAGAGGGGAGAAGAAGGGAGAAGAGAGGAGAAGAGAGGGAGAAGAGAGGAGAAGAGGGGAGAAGAAGGGAGAAGAGAGGAGAAGAGAGGGAGAAGAGAGGAGAAGAAGGGAGAAGAGAGGAGAAGAGAGGGAGAAGAAGGGAGAAGAGAGGGAGAAGAGGGGAGAAGAAGGGAGAAGAGAGGGAGAAGAGAGGGAGAAGAGGGGAGAAGAGAGGGAGAAGAGAGGGAGAAGAGAGGGAGAAGAGGGGAGAAGAAGGGAGAAGAGGGGAGAAGAGAGGGAGAAGAGAGGAGAAGAGGGGAGAATAAGGGAGAAGAGAGGGAGAAGTCAGGGAGAAGAGGGGAGAAGAGGGGAGAAGAGAGGGAGAAGAGGGGAGAAGAGGGGAGAAGAGAGTGAGAAGGTTAAGGGCTAACATGATGGAGGGAGAGAGGGTAGAGACATGTTTGGGCTCTGTCATTTGCTTGTCAAATCTAATTTGTCAAATTTTGAGTTTAGAACGTTTGATGTTTCCAATATTGTCCAAACTTATTGGAGTTGTGAATGTGGCAGTCGATCTTAAAGTCCATGCTTCCCTTGGTGACTCATAGATTTCAGCTCAAATGATTACCATGTCCTGTATACAGGGGAATGAATGAGGGTAGTGGGTGCACTTCATCTCTCTGCCACTAGGGGAGCTGCAGCTCCTCATACAGACAGCTCTGTCTTTGCTTTTCTAAATCCTCATGATCCAGAAATCATCTAATCCAACCATTCTTCTCCTCTCCTGTGCCAGGCACAGTCTACCCTTCCAAACACCCATGTAACATGTTCTCATCATGTGCCATCATGTGCCATGTTGCCTGAACCAGATCCCCATGGTGTATGTTCAGGGGGACACCTCTCTCTCCCCCCAGCACCCAGTGCCAAGTCAAACACGAGTGTGTTCTCCAGCTACGGTACATGGATCCAAACTAGATTAGTCAGACGGAGAGGGGCGACAGATGTACGCTGGGCTCTGGACAAATGTCTTCTATTTCTCATCGGGAGGAGGGCTTAGTGTGCCTGATTGCAGGGGCTGGCTCCCCCAGTTCAGAGTGCCACGGTGGGGGGGACTAGGGAGGGGAGGGAGGAGGGGTTCCGGGGGTCTTAGGGGTTGGATGGGGGAGGGAGACAGGGAGTCGAGGAGAGTAGAGATAGTGGTGGTGGTGGGTGGGGGTATATTGAGAAGCAGAGGTGACCTCCCTGTCTAAATAAGTTATGCTCCAAATCCTTTAATCTGCAGATCCTAACAGGTACATGTGGACCACTGGTGAGTAAGGGGCACAGAGAGAGAAGTGAGAGGCAGAGAGCGCAGGAGAGATAGAAAGAGAGCAAGAGCGAGAGAGGGAGAGATGAGCTGTGGCCCATTGTTGCCTAAGGGACTCTGGCCAAGCTGTTCTCCAGCTGTGGTAGTGTACTGGAATTCTGGCCGCAGCCTGCCTGACACACATTGATAACTCAGAAATAACACAGACGACTATGTGAACGAACACACATGCACACACACAGGCAGACAACACAGAGACAGTGGACGACTAGATAGAATTGTGTTAGATTGTCAAATATCGAACAAGGGGCAAACTCAAGATTTCACCATTATTCCTATAGCTTGGAGGCTAACATCATCACACAGCTAAAAGGACTGCCATTGTCTGGTTGCACTGGTCTAAGCATTAAATAACTGAATGTAGAATTATATATACTGTGTGTGTGTATATATATATATATATATATATATGTATTAGTGGGTTGATCAGCTTTAATACTGCAGATAGATTGTAGCTTCCATCAATGTAATTGTCTGCATGATTTCCAATCCCCCATATTTGGGTGGTAAATATACAGTTGAAGTGGGAAGTTTACATACACTTAGATTGGAGTCATTAAAACTTGTTTTTCAACCACTCCACAAATTCCTTGTTAACAAACTATAGTTTTGGCAAGTCGGTTGGGACATCTACTTTGTGCATGACACAAGTCATTTTTCCAACAATTTTTCACAGTTTGGATTATTTCACTTATAAATCACTGTATCACAATTCTAGTGGGTCAGAAGTTTACATACACTAAGTTGACTGTGCCTTTAAACAGCTTGGAAAAATTCCAGAAAATAACGTCATGGCTTTAGAAGCTTCTGATAGGCTAATTGACATCATTTGAGTCTATTGGATGTGTACCTGTGGATGTATTTCAAGGCCTACCTTCAAACTCAGTGCCTGAGTTATACATGACATCATGTGGAAATCAAAAGAAATCAGCCAAGACCTCTGAAAAGAAGTTGTAGACCTCCACAAGTCTGGTTCATCCTTGGGAGCAATTTCCAAATGCCTGAAGGTTCCACGTTCATCTGTACAAACAATAGTACGCAAGTATAAACACCATGGGACCACGCAGCCGTCATACCTCTCAGGAAGGAGATGCATTCTGTCTCCTAGAGATTAACGTACTTTGGTGCGAAAAGTGCGAATCAATCCTAGAACAACAGCAAAGGACCTTGTGAAGATGCTGGAGGAAACGGGTAAAAAAGTATCAATATCCACAGTAAAACAAGTCCTATATCGACATAACCTGAAAGGCTGCTCAGCAAGGAAGAAGCCATTGCTCCAAAACCGCCATAAAAAAGCCAGACTACGGTTTGCAACTGCACATGGGGACAAATATCGTACTTTTGGGAGAAATGTCCTCTGGTCTGATGAAACAAAAATAGAACTGTTTGGCCATAATGACCATCGTTATGTTTGGAGGAAAAAGGGGGAGGCTTGTAAGCCGAAGAACACCATCCCAACCGTGAAACATGGGGGTGGCAGCATCAAGTTGTGGGGGTGCTTTGCTGCAGGGGGGACTGGTGCACTTCACAAAATAGACGGCATCACGAGGAATTCAAATTATGTGGATATATTGAAGCAAAATCTCAAGTCATCAGTCAGGAAGTTAAAGCTTGGTTGAAAATGCGTCTTCCAAATGGACAATGATCCCAAACATGCTTCCAAAGTTGTGGCAAAATGGCTTAAGGACAACAAAGTCAAGGTATTGGAGTGGCCATCACAAAGCCCCGACCTCAATCCTATAGAACATTTTTGGGCAGAACTGAAAAAACGTGTGCGAGCAAGGAGGCCTACAATCCTGACTCAGTTACACCAGCTCTGTCAGGAGGAATGGGCCAAAATTCACCCAACTTATTGTGAGAAGCTTGTGGAAGGCTACCCAAAACATTTGACCAAAGTTAAACAATTTAAAGGCAATGTTACCAAATACTAATTGAGTGTATGTGAACTTCTGACCCACTGGGAATGTGATGAAAGAAATAAACCTCAAATAAACCCAAATCCTTCTCTCTACTATTATTCTGACATTTCACATTCTTAAAATAAAGGTGATGATCCTAACTGACCTAAGACAGGGAATTTTTACTCTGATTAAATGTCAGGAATTGTGAAAAACTGAGTTTAAATGTATTTGTCTAAGGTGTATGTAAACCTACGACTTAAACTGTATACATTTTTATAATTTTCCCCTAACCTTACCACCCTTTCTGTAATTGGACTAAACTAACAGACAACAACACTTAGAATGTTAAATTAACAGTGTACCACTACGATCCCAGACAACAAGACCATGGAGACCACAATGTTCAACTCACTGTTTATTAAGTGTTAACACAGAAATGCCAGCTCTCCTCTGCAGAAAATGAAACAACACTCCCTCCATCCACTGTTGGAACAGAAGAATGGCAGAGGAGGAGAGGAAGAGAGCCGAGCCAGACGTAGACTCAGTTTCCGAACAGCAGCTTAATAGAGTCAACAGACTTTCAACATACGTTCTTCCTTTCTCTAGCCCACACGCACACAGAGACAAGACACACAGAGAAAAGACACACAGACACACAAAGAGACACACGCATGCACGCACGCACATTAACACACACGCAGGAACTGACGCCTGCGCGCACATACGCACACACTCTATCCACAACCAGAAGTGTACACTAAAACACACACTTAATATTCACATGATCCTACATAATCCCTTTAGCACAGAAACAAACACACATTCTCTCTCACACGTACACACACACACACACTGTGTGAACAGGAGTCAGTGAGTGTGAAATGGAAGCGGCGCCCAGCTCCGGTGCCACCAGAAACCAGCCAGCTGGCTCCTATCCCGGCCTTCCCCTACCCTCCCGAGCCTCCGCTCGCACCCCGGCCGGTACACTTTGATATCAGTCAGCCCCTGGCAAAACACACATCTGGATGTTATTACTCCACAGAGCAGAGCACCACAAAAAGCCATTTTCACATTGTGTTCGTGCGTCCTTGTTGTTTTCTATGTCTGTATCGCAATTTGTATTACTACAGCTGTAGTAGAATGGTCTGACCCAACTCCATTCTCCTCCCTCTTCCGTATCGGACTTCATAAGCATGAATGTGTCATAGACAAACAATGGAGTAGTTGCTTCGGGTCTAAGACCTGCTCTTTGGTTCGACTGGCTATCGCTGCCGCAAAGTCCGTGAACCCAGTGGGATTTGGGTGTGACGCTGCCTGAGTTCCATGAGCACTCGCACACACACTTGGCTTCACACACACTCCCTTGGACCCAACACACTCTCCTCACATAGTACTGCAGCCATGGTGTGACTCCATCTTGGCTGCCCACAGTAAGAGGTTCTCTTGGTGGATCATTTTGATGGCAGAGAACTGAGTGGCACATGGTCTGTTCTGGACAGGGAGAATTTTGGCTGATCCTGTGATCCCTATCTAAGCAATGTCAGAGTGCCCTGGCCACCCCTACCACTCTCGGCTCCAGTAGGACATTTAGTACCAGGTGGCAGGGAGACATGAGAATCACTGCACTGATTAAATGCTGATTAGATGCTGGAATGGATCATTGGGGTTCAGGGAGAGAGATGGAACGGGCCAATGACGAGTCTTAGACTCAAAGTCTTAGCTCAAAGCTACAGTAGAGTCACTCTAACTTTGTTAATATATGCTGTTTCCTACCATCCTAACCTTCCACTCCTTGAATAGCCTTCTATTCTAACCTAAAGGGTTGAGATGAAGGCCATGCCAAGCCCTCATGAACCCAGTGCCCTGGTGAAAGTCCAGGATGACTATGTGTGACAGTCTCTGTATAGGCAGCAGAGTGAAATCAGTTGTGGGTATTTTTATCCTCCTTCCGGGGCTGTATGCTACCCTCAGTAAATAAATCATAGGACTACTAATATAGGTCTACTCAGTCTCCCGCCCGGGATGCCAGGTTTGAGACACCATTATAGTTCATTCCTGGGTTGCCAGGTTTGAGACACTCAGTGTATTCCTGGATTCAGACACTATTATAGGACTACTCAGTTCATTCCTGGGTTGCCAGGTTTGAGCTACTATTACGGGGGGCTGGGATAAGATTTATTTTTATTTTTAAAACTGGACAAAACACACATCACGACAAGAGAGACACCCCAACACTACATAAGGAGGGACCTAAGACAACAACGCAACATGGCAGCAATACAACATGGTAGCAGCACAAACATGGTACAAACATTGTCAGGCACGGAAAACAAGCACGAAGGGCAAAAAGGTAGAGACAGCAATAAATCCCGGCAACGTGTCAGTAAGAGTGTCCATGATTGTCCAGTTTGAGTGTTTTGTTTGTAGCTCCTTCCAGTCGCTAGCTGCAGCGAACTGAAAAGAGGAGCGACCCAGGGATGTGTGCGCTTCGGGGACCTTTAACAGAATGCGAATGACAGAATGGGTGCTGTATGTGTGGGAAAGAGGTTCGCAGTTGGGAGGGAGGCCTAAGAGTGTTTTATAAATAAGCATCAACCCATGGGTCTTGTGTCGGGTATACAGAGATGGCCAGTTTACAGAGGAGTATAGATTGCAGCAATATGTCCTATAAGGAGCATTGGTGGCAAATCTGATGGCCCAATGGTAAAGAACATCTAGCCGCTGGAAAGCACCACTTACCTGCCGATCTATAAGTTACATCTCCGTGATCTAGCATGGGTAGGATGGTCATCTAAATCAGGGTTAGTTTGGCAGCTGGGGTGAAAGAGGAGAGATTACGAGAGAGGAAACCAAGTCTAGATTTAACGTAAGCCTGCAGCTATGATATGGGCTGAGAGAAGGACAGTGTACCGTCTAGCCATACTCCCAAGTACACAAAGAAACTTTGTTGTAGTGCGTTTAACACAAACTCCCGGGAGGGGCCAGCTGAGTATAAAACTAGGGGGTATAAGTCTTAACAATGTATCACACAAGTCCCTTGACCCAGGAACACAGTCATCCCTGGCACCCAAGATATTCTTTCCAGAAGAGATTCAATCCCACAATGCATGGCACCACTCCTACCTGTGTCCCCCCGACCTCTTTTACAGACTAACTGAGACCAAGTGTGAGTGCTGTCCGACATTAAGGCTGTAAGTGATCACTCCGTCTCTGCTGGAATTGATCTGGGTGGCTGGATGCCTTCTATCGGCACAGCCCCCATAAAAGTAGTGTGCGTTGTCGTTACTGAACGTGGTTTAACATTAGCAGCACTGCTGCCTTCTTCTAGGCGGGCACTGACGATCACATGAGATGAGGCGACGTAGTCAGAGCTCTGCTGTCTACCTGGTCTTTAGCACTGTCAGGGAAAGCCAGGCATTTGGCAACCGGGGACAGGGAGGGACAGACAGACGGGCGAACGGACGGATGTTTTCCAATAACAGCTTACGGGTGAGTACAGTACTCCTCCCCTTTGAGAGTGTGATGATCATACCACTCAGTTGTTAGTTGCTATCCAGACCCCAGCAGAAGATAAGGGAGTAAGGGAGATCACACTGAGCTGATCGCTGACTGAAACCTGAGGATGGAAGTTGGTGGTTTTCTAGGTAGGGTTCTAGAGTACTTTGGGGAGATACGCTTCAAAGGTGTGCGAGAGTGGGTGTGTAGGTGTGACGTGAGTATGCACTTACGTGCAGGTGTGTGTGTGTGTGTAGGTGTGACGTGAGTATGCACTTACGTGCAGGTGTGTGTGTGTGTGTAGGTGTGACGTGAGTATGCAATTACGTGCAGGTGTGTGTGTGTGACGTGAGTATGCAGTTACGTGCAGGTGTGTGTGTGCGTGTGACGTGAGTATGCACTTACGTGCAGGTGTGTGTATGAACAGAATGATATTCTTACCTGATTGCCCGGCGGTGAGGGTGTGGGTTGCCCCATCAGGGCCAGTTTGACCGTTGTCTCCCACACGTGTGTGTGTGGACCGCTGGCAGTGACCGTGAACTGGACCGGTCCGCTCAGGCCTGCCACCTCTCTCTGGGTATAGATGGACCCATCGGTCCCAACGCTGAACCTGGCGTCACCGCTCTGAAAGACCACCCCCTCGTTCTCCATACAGTCATCAAACCACACTAGAGAGAGAGAGAGAGAGAGAGAGAGAGAGAGAGAGAGAGAGAGAGAGAGAGAGAGAGAGAGAGAGAGAGAGAGAGAGAGATATGTAATTCATGCATAGTTACGACTGGATAATACTACCAATACATGTTAATACTACCAATACATGTTAATACTACCAATACATGGTAATACTACCAATACATGTTAATACTACCAATACATGGTAATACTACCAATACATGTTAATACTACCAATACATGGTAATACTATCAATACATGTTAATACTACCAATACATGGTAATACTACCAATACATGGTAATACTACCAATACATGTTAATACTACCAATACATGTTAATACTACCAATACATGGTTCACATTATCATACGTGAATGACCATGGTGGTGGATACGGTTCGTATTCCATTGAAAGGTTATGAATACAGCAGTGTGGTATTTTGCACTTGAGCTGTTTGATGTTGTCTCTTCACGCCTGCATACATCATCTGCCTGCCGGTCTCTCTGTGGACTTCTACCCGGAAATGATGTTTGGAGAAATATCCCTGATAATGTCACAACCTTTCTAAAGGAACAGGGTCGAAATAAAGGAGAGAATGAGATGGGCTTTGTGTTGCCGTCTCAACGTCTCTGTCGGAGAGAGGAGAATAAGCTAGTATACTGTAAAGCGCATTCGCACTTATAGAACATATAGCATCTGGTCAAAACCCAAAAGCTTGAATACAACTATATAAGTACATTCAGAAGAAAGATATCTGAGAAAGGAGAATAGGCAATTATAGCTATAGCATACTATACAACAGAGACTTAAAGAATCAGAACACAGACAGACATACTGTACAAATAAAGACCAAGATACAAAAATTACAATTTAATGGGCAGGCCTATAAGGTCTTGGGCAAAGCACCACGCATACAAGGCAAATAAGCACTCTCACGCACCCATTCTCTTCATTACAAATACAACACAGTAGTCAGAGAATGTGATATAAAATGACCCGGATCACCAAGTCCTGTTCAGATCCATGTTAACCCTGCAAAATGTGTATTTAGCCTCAGTATAGGCCGCACAAGTGATGTTTTAGAGGTCGACACAATTCTACAACCCTCTCATTTGAAATTGTACACAAAATTAGCACACAAAAAATGTGCGATAACTTAGGTTTGGTTTTGCTCACATTCACTTCCTGGTTTTACAACCATCTTTGAATGGGTGTTTAAAGAAAGATGTGAGTCCGACAATGAAAACCACATGACCATTTTAGTAAATGGCATTGGTTGATGATAAATTATGCCAAACAAAATGAATATCTTTAATTTAAGGTCGGTTGTCAAAATTAGGTCCACTGCCCAGTTCAGCTGTCTGTTAAAGAGTTAATGATAAATATATAGAGAGAGCGAGAGAGAGAGAGAGAGAGAGAGAGAGAGAGAGGTGTCTATATCCAGTTTCACTAATTACACACAATCATTAAACAGAGGCAGTGGAACAGCCTATTAGAAAGAAGCAGAGATTGAATGAAACTCGAAACCCAACCCTGAGTCTGAACCTCCCGTCTCCATGGCTGACTGAACACACTATTGACTTCGACCACAGGCTAATACGCAGCAAATCAGCATGAAATTGAGAAAATGTCCTTATCCTTCACATCCCTGAGAAACTAAACAACGGGTGGAAGGGAGGCGGCGAAATTCAGTTACCCCACAAACACGACGTAGATATCAAGTCAAGCAAAGGCCATAAAGGAAACGTGTGTGTGTGTGTGTGTGTGTACAATGCTGTGTTTATGTCCCTAAGTTGTGTGGTCCTTGTACTCAGGCCCTATTGAGGACAATATTTTATTATGGTGTGTTATTATCTCCTATTATGGGTCCATTATTCTGTGTCCACACACGTTCCAACCAGCTACAGACCACTGGAAGAGCCAGACTGTTGTCTTCTGTCTTCAGCCCAACACAAACAGACCCACGCCACCCCACCAATCTCCAGGCTCAGGGGCTAGGGCAATTAGCTTCTCTCTCTCTCTCTCTGTCTCACTCTGTCTTCTTTTCCGTCCCAGGGATTACCTTGTCTAGACACCATCTCGAGTGAGAGGAACCTTGGGGCTGAAGGATAGAACTCACCAGAGTCTGTTCCCGTTGATGTATCTGGTGAAACGTCATTAAAAACGTTCTCTCGGAAACTAAACCCAGACAGAATGAGCCAACACCACTCAGTCATTTCCTGGTAACAGGTGTTGTCTAAGGACAGGCGTCCCAGTCCAGCCTGGGGTATTAGGGGAACTGAGTTTTGTGTTTTGTGATACAACAGAAGAGTCCCCGGTCCCCGTTCACCACAAACATCAATATACATTATCGCAAACACATTTATCAACACTCTCCTTCTCTGTCTTTTTCTCTCTTTGGCTCTCGCTCTGTGCCTTCCTCTCCCTCCCTCTACCTCTCTCCCTGCCGTCTCTTTTTCCCCTTTCTCTCCCTGTCCTCTCTCTCTTCTCTCTCTGCCCTCTCTATCTTTCGCCTCTCTCTCTCTCTCTGTTCTCTCTGCAGGACAAACAAACGCTATAGTTGGCAAACAAGCGCTGAAACAGTTTTGGAAGGCAGCCTGATTATATTAGCAAAGAGGAAGTCACATTCAAATTCCAAAATGCTTTATTGTAATGACAAGTGCTCATGTAACGCTGCAGCAGTCAAATATGTGCATATAATGAGCAGCAGGTGGTCTTTCTCGCTCTCTCTCTCCCCCTCCTCCCTCTCTCTCTCTCTCTCCACCTCCCTCTCTCTCTCCACCTCCCTCTCTCTCCACCTCCCTCTCTCTCTCTCTCTCTCTCTCCACCTCCCTCTCTCTCTCCACCTCTCTCTCTCTCTCTCTCCACCTCCCTCCCTCTCTCTCTCCCCCTCCCTCCCTCTCTCTCTCTCTCTCTCTCTCTCTCCACCTCCCTCTCTCTCTCCACCTCTCTTTCTCTCTCTCCCTCTCTCTCTCTCCCCCTCCTCTCTCTCCACCTCCCTCTCTCTCTCCCTCTCTCTCTCCGCCTCCCTCCCTCCCTCCCTTTCTCTCTCTCTCTCTCTCTCTCTCTCCCCCTCCTCTCTCTCCCCCTCCTCTCTCTCCACCTCCCTCTCTCTCTCCCTCTCTCTCTCTCTCTCTCTCCCCCTCTCTCTCTCTCTCTCTCTCTCTCTCTCTCTCTCTCTCTCTCTCCCTCTCTCTCTCTCTCTGGGCACAGAGCCAGTGGTGCAGAAGTCCCCTACAGAAGAAGCTCAGAGAAAGGACGGGAGAGGAAAGGATATCTTCAAGCTTCTCAAACTGATAGCCTTGCATGTGTGTGTGCGAGTGTGTGTGTGTGTGGGGGGGGGGGGGGGGGGGGGGGGGGGGGGGGGGGGGGGCTTTTGGTGGAGTGCTTCGGGAACTAACTGAGACGTGCTAATAGGCAGGTGTGTATAATGCATTTGCCTGGTGTACCCCCCAACCCCAACACCCCCCCACCACCACCACCACCACCACACTACTCATAGTTCACCTTCACAGCCCATTAAGATCCCTATATCCACACATTTGATACATTCCCTGTCTTTCAACGCCAGATGCCTGAATAACAAAGGAAAGACAAAGCTCTCTTCCCCCCCACTCTCCCTTCTGGTATTCTGGACAGGCATGTGGGGGACCACCTCTGTACTGGCTGATGGGTAGGGTTATATTTTGGTTGTACCTCTGTCATGGGCTTTGCTTGAGTTGAGAGTTGTTTTCTTCATGAGATTATTCATAGTGCATCTCTGTGTGTTCATACAGACACAACAGGACCAAAGGAGAGCTGCATAAGGAAGTGTGTGCTGGATGTGTCAAAACCAAAACAAGCACCCCTTTTGCTCGCCAAAATCTCCCTCCCTTTGTCTCTGTGTGGAGCCCTTCACCTCTCTCTATCTCCATCACAAATGGAGGCAACCTCATTTGTTCCTCTGTTTCTCTCTCTTCAGTTGTCTCTCTATGTATTACATATGTATTATGTATGTGTGTGTGTGTGTGTGTGTGTGTGTGTGTGTGTGTGTGTGTGTGTGTGAGAGAGTGTGTGTGTGTGTGTGTGCGCGCGCGTGTGTGTACAGTTGAAGTCAGATGTTTACATACACCTTAGCCAAATACATTTAAACTCAGTTTTTCACAATTCCTGACATTTAATCCTAGTAAAAATTCCCTGTCTTAGGTCAGTTAGGATCACCACTTTATTTTAAGAATGGCAAATGTCAGAATAATAGTAGAGAGAATTATTTATTTCAGCATTTCTTTCTTTCATCACATTCCCAGTGGGTCAGAAGTTTACATACACTCAAATGGTATTTGGTAACATTGCCTTTAAATTGTTTAACTTGGGTCAAACGTTTCGGGTAGCCTTCTACAAGCTTCCCACAGTAAGTTGGGTGGATTTTGGCCCTTTCCTCCTGAAAGAGCTGGTGTAACCGAGTTAAGTTTGAAGGCCTCCTTGCTAGCACACACTTTTCAGTTCTGCCCACAAATTTTCTATGGGATTGAGGTCAGAGCTTTGTGATGGGCACTCCAATACCTTAACTTTGTTGTCCTTAAGCCATTTTGCCACAATTTTGGAAGTATGCGTGGGGTCATTGTCCATTTGGAAGACACATTTGCGACCAAGCTGTCACCACCACCGCGACCAATCCTGACTGATGACTTGAGATGTTGCTTCAATATATCCACATAATTTTCCTGCCTCATGATGCCATCTATTTTGTGAAGTGTAACAGTCCCTCCTGCAGCAAAGCACCCCCACAACTTGATGCTGCCACCCCCGTGCTTCACGGTTGGGATGGTGTTCTTCGGCTTGCAAGCCTCCCCTTTTTCCTCCAAACATTACGTCATTATGGCCAAACAGTTATATTTTTGTTTCATCAGACCAGAGGAAATTTCTCCCAAAAGTACGATCTTTGTCTCCATGTGCAGCTGCAAATCGTAGTCTGGCTTTTTATGGCGGTTTCAGAGCAGTGGCTTCTTCCTTGCTGAGCGGCGTTTCAGGTTATGTCGATATTGGACTCGTTTTACTGTGGATATAGATACTTTGTACCCGTTTCCTCCAGCATCTTCACAAGGTATTTTGCTGTTGTTCTAGGATTGATTCACACTTTTCGCACCAAAGTTCATTCATCTCTAGGAGACAGAACGCGTCTCCTTCCTGAGCGGTATGATGGCTGCGTGGTCCCATGGTGTTTATACTTGCGTACTATTGTTTGTACAGATGAACGTGGTACCTTCAGGCATTTGGAAATTGCTCTCAAGGATGAACCAGACTCGTGGAGGTCTTGGCTGATTTCTTTTGATTTTCCCATGATGTCAAGCAAAGAGGCACTGAGTTTGAAGGTAGGCCTTGAAATACATCCACGGGTACACCTCCAATAGACTCAAATTATGTCAATTAGCCTATCAGAAGCTTCTAAAGCCATGACATCATTTTATGACATTTTCCAAGCTGTTTAAAGGCACAGTCAACTTAGTGTATGTAAACTTCTGACCCACTGGAATTGTGATACAGTGAATTATAAGTGAAAGTGCCACTTGCTATAGACCACCTTCTGCCCCCGGCTGTGCTCTTGACACCATATGCAAATTGATTGCCACCCATTTATCTTCAGAGCTCGTGCTCCTAGGTGACCTAAACTGGGACATGCTTAACACCCCGGCCATCCTACAATCTAAGCTTGATGCTCTCAATCTCACACAAATTATCAATGAACCCACCAGGTACAAACCAAAATCTATACACATGGGCACCCTCATAGATATCATCCTAACCAACCTGCCCTCCAAATACACCTCTGCTGTCTTCAACCAGGATCTCAGCAATCACTGCCTCATTGCCTGCATCCGTAATGGGTCTGTGGTCAGGCGACCACCCCTCATCACTGTCAAACGCTCCCTAAAACACTTCAGCGAGCAGGCCTTTCTAATCGACCTGGCCCGGGTATCCTGGAATGATATTGACCTCATTCCGTCAGTAGAGGACGTCTGGTTGTTCTTTAAAAGTGCTTTCCTCACCTCCTTAAATAAGCATGCTCCATTCAAAAAATGTAGAACCAGGAACAGATATAGCCTTGGTTCACTCCAGACCTGACTGACCTTGACCAGCACAAAACATCCTGTGGCGTACTGCATTAGCATCGCATAGCCCCAACTTTTCAGGGAAGTTAGGAACCAATATACACAGGCAGTTAGGAAAGCAAAAGCAAGCTTTTTCAAACAGAAATTTGCATCCTGTAACCCTAACTCCAAAAAGTTCTGGGACGCTGTAAAGTCCATGGAGAATAAGAGCACCTCCTCCCAGCTGCACACTGCACTGAGGCTAGGAAACACTGTCACCACCAATAAAGCAACGATAATTGAACATTTCAATAAGCATTTTTCTACGACTGGCCATGCTTTCCACCTGGCTACCCCGACACCGGTCAACAACCCTGTACCCCTCACTGCAACTTGCCCAAGCCTCCCCATTTATCCTTCACCCAAATCCAGATAGCTGATGTTCTGAAAGAGCTGCAAAATCTGGACCCCTACAAATCAGCAGGGCTAGACAATCTGGACCTTTTCTTCCTAAAATTATCAGCCAAAATTGTTGCAACCCCTATTACTAGCTTGTTCAACCTCTTTTTCGTAGCGTCTGAGATCCCCAAAGATTGGAAAGCTGCCGCAGTCATCCCCCTCTTCAAAGGGGGAGACACTCTAGACCCAAACTGCTACAGACCTATATCTATCTTACCTGCCTTTCTAAGGTCTTCGAAAGCCAAGTTAACAAACAGAGCACAGACCATTTCGAATCCCACCGTACCTTCTCCGCTATGCAATCTGGTTTCCGAGCTGGTCACGGGTGCACCTCAGCCACGCTCAAGGTCCTAAACGATATCATAACTGCCATCGATAAGAGACAATACTGTGCAGCTGTATTCATCGACCTGGACAAGGCTTTCGACTCTGTCAATCACCATATTCTTATTGGCAGACTCAACAGCCTTGGTTTCTCAAATGACTGCCTAGCCTGGTTCACCAACTACTTCTCAGACAGAGTTCAGTGTTTCAAATCAGAGGGCCTGTTGTCCGGACCTCTGGCAGGCTCTATGGGGGTGCCACAGGGTTCAATCCTCGGGCCGACTCTTTTCTCTGTATACATCAATAATGTCGCTCTTGCTGTTGGTGATTCTCTGATCCACCTCTACGCAGACGACACCATTCTGTATACTTCTGGTCCTTCTTTGGACACTGTGTTAACTAACCTCCAGACGAGCTTCAATGCCATTACAACTCTCCTTCCGTGGCCTCCAACTGTTCTTAAATGCAACCAAAACTAAATGCATGCTCTTCCACCGATCGCTGCTCACACCTACCCACCCACCCAGCATCACTACTCTGGATGGTTCTGACTTAGAATATGTGGACAAATACCTAGGTGTCTGGTTAGACTGTAAATTCTCTTTCCAGACTCACATTAAGCATCTCTGACTTAGAATATGTGGACAAATACCTAGGTGTCTGGTTAGACTGTAAACTCTCCTTCCAGACTCACATTAAGCATCTCCAATCCAAAATGAAACAAAGCATCCTTCACTCATGCTGCCAAACATACCCTAGTAAAAGGTACTATCCTACCAATTCTTGACTTCGTGATGTCATTTACAAAATAGCCTCCAACACTCAGCAAATTGGATGCAGTCTAACACAGTGCCATCCGTTTTGTCACCAAAGCCCCATATACTACCCACCACTGCGACCTGTATGCTCTCGTTGGCTGGCCCTCGCTTCATATCCGTCGCCAAACCCACTGGCTCCAGGTCATCTATAAGTCATTGCTAGGTAAAACCCCATAGCAGCACCCACCCGCAGCAAGCGCTCCAGCAGGTATATTTCACTGGTCACCCCCAAAGCCAATTCCTCCATCGGCCGCCTTTCCTTCTAGTTCTCTGCTGCCAATGACTGGAGCGAACTGCAAAAATCACTGAAGCTGGAGACTCATATCTCCCTCACTAGCTTTAAACACAAGCTGTCAGAGCAGCTCACAGATCACTGCACCTGTACATAGCCCATCTGTAAACAGCCCATCCAACTACCTCATCACCATATTGTTATTTATTTTGCTCCTTTGCACCCCAGTACCGTTACTTGCACACTCATCTTCTGCACATCTATCACTCCAGTGATTAATTTTCCATACTGTAATACTTTTGCCACTATGGCCTATTTATTGCCTCACCCCCCTTATCCTACCTCATTTGCACACACTGTATATAGACTTTCTCTATTGTATTATTGACTGTATGTTTGTTTATTCCATGTGTAACTCTGTGTTGTTGATTGTGTCGCACTGCTTTGCTTTATCTTGGCCAGGTCGCAGTTGTAAATGAGAACTTGTTCTCAACTGGCCTACCAGGTGAAATAAAGGTGAAATAAAAATATGTATACAAATAATCTGTCTGTAAACAATTGTTGGAAAAATGACTCGTGTCATGCACAAAGTAATGTCCTAACCGACTTGCCAAAACTATAGTTTGTGAACAAGAAATGTGTGGAGTGGTTGAAAAACAAGTTTTAATGACTCCAACCTAAGTGTATGTAAACTTCCAACTTCAACTGTATGTGTGTGTATTTGTCTAGACAAAAGCGGCTAACAAACAGTCTAAATGAGTGACATGCCAAGTATCCAATTGGAATACCCCAGAGGTACCTAGAGACTCCTATTGCTGGACCAATCAGAAACACAACGACACTGCCAGTTGCAGTTCTTTGTCATCATCCCCCCCCCCCCCCCCCCCCCCCCCCCAGTACACAGCACACACACACACACAAGAATACAAACAAAACTCCAAAGAGTGCCACTTCTTAACGGTTCGGGAGGTTCGATAGCAGAATGAGATAGATTATAAAAATAAGCTCACAACAGCGACACTGAGGAACAATGATCCACTTCACTGCTGCACGTAAACAAACCCTCTAAAGCAGGATGGTGTTCTGCATTGATCTGACAAATAGGACCGCACCCCCCACAGTGCCAAAGCTGCAAGCGCTCAATCGCTACCACCGCTAACCCAGAGAGCAGTCATGGCAATAAACTGCTACGGCTATGGCTACAGCGACGCAACAAATGTTCCATCCCCAGGGTTGAATCCCTTTTATTTTCCCTCCATCGATATTCCTTTGGAGAGAATAAAAGGGGAAGGACATGCTGGGCAGGTAAGGACAATGTGTGAAGGAATCGGGTCTCTCTCTCTCTCTCTCTCTCTCTCTCACTCACTCACACACACACACACTCTTTCTTCCTCTTGTTTTCCCAGGGTTTGAGGACAGGCTTAATTAGGGAAAAGTCTGTTAAGGACTCCTTATTGCTGCAATGTCCTCTATGACCAGTCAGTCTGACAGCTGTTGAAAGTGATCTGAGGAAGGGACATAACCAGGGAAGGGAGAGAGGAGATTGAGTTAGAGATAGGCCCGAGAAAGATGGAAGCCGTAGCGGAGAAAGCGATACTGTGAGAAAATAGAGGGATAGAGATTAGGCAAGAAGAGCGAGATGGGTGCTCTAGTGGGCCCAATCAGGAAAGGATGAGAGGAGAGTGAGTCGAAATGAGTCCGAAATAAATGGATGCTGGGATAATGTCAGAGAAGGGGCAGAAAGGAGGAAGGGAGAGATGAATGCTCTAGTGGACAGTGGGATACAGTGGGCCTGCCCACACGTTTAGGAGGAGGGGGATTTGATGGTGTCTGGCACTGGGACTCTGGCTCAGTGTAGACGGAATACTGGCTCTCTCTCACACACAGCCTACTGGAATTGATGGTTCTTCAGATGGCTGTTCAAACAGGTTAATTGGCCAGGCCTCCCCAGAGATAGACAGAGAGAGGAGATGGATGGAGGGAGGGGCAGAGTTAGGGAGAGAGAGAGAGAGAGAGAGAGAGAGAGAGAGAGAGAGAGAGAGAGAGAGAGAGAGTTGGCAGGCCAAAGAGATGGAGAGAGGGGGAGATGGAGTGAGTGAGAGATGTAAGGTGAGGGGACAGAGGATGGAGAGAGAGGGGGGGGGGGGATATGGCTGGTGATCAGACTGACTGACTGTGGGGAGTATGTAGTGTATAAGGTATAAGCAGAGTATCAGGACAGGCTGACTGAGGACAGGCTGGCTGAGGACAGGCTGGCTGAGGACAGCCTGACTGACGGGGCATGGCCAAACCACTAACACACCACTGACGGACAGCTATGAGACAACCCCCCTCCTCCATGTGGGCTGCATGCTGTGTGTTGGTTTTCTCTGCCGTTGTGCGTGTACAGTGTATGTGTGTATGTGTAGTACTCTAGGGATCGTGCAGGCAGGTCCTAGGTCAGAATTGTCTCCAGACAAAGCACCTACCAAGCTGTCTGCCAACCTACCATTTGAACAAAGGACCCTGACCAAAAAGTCCAACATAGAACCTACTTGTTAGCTGGTTTCTTTAGCTACGAGTTCAACCAGACGGTGGTGGAGAGTGTTGTCTGAATATGGAGGTCCTGCAGTGTCTTTTAAAGAGTGAAAACGCTTCACTTCTGCTTTTCAAAAACGTCAAAAACGCTCCACGCTCAAAAGTTTCTACCGTGTGTGTGTGTGTGTGTGTGTGTGTGTGTGTGTGTGTGTGTGTGTGTGAGCCAGAGTTGCACACACCTATACACACACGCGCACAAATAATCAATGGTTTTCTTCTCAAGAGGCCATTTCTCCTAACTCTCCTTGCTTAGTAAATCACGTTCAAATCATTCAAAAACAAAGAGTCATACAATACGCTCTGTTTAAACAAATCACATTTCCCCCTCTGTCTTGGGTGTTTGAGGAGGGAACGGGGAGAGAGAGCGAGAGAACAAGATGCAGACAGAAGAAAGAGAGGGAGGTTAGAGCGAGAAAGAGGAGACGACGATCCCGAGGAGAGGCGAGAGAGCGCGGTGGTGGAGGAGAAAGAGAAAGAGAGGGAGGTTAGAGCGAGAAAGAGGAGACGACGATCCCGAGGAGAGGAGAGAGAGCGCGGTGGTGGAGGAGAAAGAGAAAGAGGGAGGTTAGAGCGAGAAAGAGGAGACGACGATCCCGAGGAGAGGAGAGAGAGCGCGGTGGTGGAGGAGAAAGAGAAAGAGAGGGAGGTTAGAGCGAGAAAGAGGAGATGACGATCCCGAGGAGAGGAGAGAGAAAGAGAGGAGGGTCTGTGAGAGAAAGCAGACTTGTTTGGCAATTAGAGAAGTCTTTAGCGGTGATTAGAAGACAATGCAGGGAAGGAGAGGGAGCGAGAGAGAGAGAGAGGGAAAGAGGGGGATCAGACTAAACAAAAGCCTCTCCCAGGCATAGACAAGCCTCCACAGCAGAGGAAGAGACAAATTGAGAAGAAGCAAGCAGCAACTTTTCCAACTGTTCTTTACAGCCGTCTAGTATGTTGTGCCAAAGCCGCAGTCAAAACACACTAAGCTTTAGGTGGCACGCCTGTGAACCTCCCCAATGATCTTAGTTTGGAGGCTGGACTGTCAGACATAGTGCTGCACCTCAAACACGCGCACAGACACTGTACACTGCTAACCAAAGCCGACATCCCCCTCATGTGCGTCTCTCATTTCCACACAGCAATCATGTCTCCACTTCATTCAATTTGGCCTTTTACCCTGGCTTTCTGTGGTTATGGGGGAGAGCCGTAAAGCCTTCTGGTGATTGCTGTTCATCGGGTTCTGTGGATCGATAACCTACAAAATGCAATGATGAATTTAATACCTAGTGTGGCGTTCCCTTGACACAGAGCCCCGGATCCTGTATCACTTACAACGACCGTGATGCTAACGCAATGATTAGGTAGATATTTACTGAAGTCGAGGCACTTTTGTGATATTAACAGTCAAAAGGTAAAGATCTTAGTGCGTTTCTATGGGCCAAAGTGTGTTTCTATGGGCCAAAGTGCGTTTCTATGGGCCAAAGTGCGTTTCTATGGGCCAAAGTGCGTTTCTATGTGCGTTCTTACCATACCCAAGAGCAATGACCGACTTACGGGGTGCGTGTGTGTGTGTGTGTGTGTGTGTGTGTGTGTGTGTGCTTGATTGAGAAAGAGAGAGCGAGAGAGCGATTGGGAGAGAGAGAGAGAGAGATAGACCATTACAGTAAAAAACATGCATTTCACATGATCACGTGCTTCACATGTAAGATCACGAGTTCCTCATGTGTTTCACATCTGATTTAATGTGAAGTTAATGTGATAACGTGTGACAACATCTAAATCAACATGTCAGGACATGGAACAACACGTGACAACATGTGAGCACACGTGAAAACACGATTTCATGTGAAATGAATGTGAAATAATTGTGACAACACGGGGATGCAACATTTCAACATGTGATAACATGAAACTACACGTGGCGTGAACATTTCCATGTGAAGTCTTCCAAAAACACGTTTTCACTTGATTTCATGCAAAATATGTGGAAATGTCATATGTGAAAATCATGTGATTTTCCACGTGTGAAATCATGTGTTTTTTTTTCCGTAAGAGGAGAGAGAAAGAGAGAGAGAGAGAGATAGAGAGGGAGAAGGACTCCTGTATGCCTATGCCCTGTGTCCTCGGGGTATAAAGATGTGGAGGGGGTGGGAGGCTGGCTACGGGGGCGTCTTGTCTTTCAGAGAACCCCAGGTTCTCTTTGACAAAGGCTGCTGCTCTCAGCACTTTCCACTCAGTCAGCAGACACAGTCTGACCCTGCAGGATTTGGGTTTGTTTACACACATTCAACATTTTCTCCCACATCCCCACTGTCCTCTTCAGCATCACTACCCACCAAGGGCTCAGGTGGCATTTGTCTGGGAGAGGGTACTCAAGGTCAGTGTGTGTGTGTGTGGTGTTGAGGGACCAGAGTCCCAGCCGATCTGCCCACTCTGCCAAATGCGCCATCCCTGTCACTCCACCCACCCCCCCCCGAAACCAACTCCCAACCCATCCCCCCACTCTCCCCCAACCCCACCACCTACTGTATCGCAGTCTAACACCAGCTTTCCTCAATCCTATCACAGACAGGGGGTCACTCTCTCCCCCCGTCATCATCCTTGCACAGCAAAGTATCATAAAAGGGACAAGGCAAACACACCATTCACACAGACTGCTCTGCCTTGGCTATTCGTTTCTCAGACTGTCGTTGTCTTTCACATACCAGGACGCACTTACTTCCTCAAAACTGCCGGAGGGGGAAAAACGGTTTGTTTCTCTTAACTAATCAACCTATCGTCCTCCAAGTGTTTCTGACGTTCTGTTTCTGTGACGGGCTAGGCGATGTACAAGTGTTTCTGACGTTCTGTTTCTGTGACGGGCCAGGCGATATACAAGTGTTTCTGACGTTCCGTTTCTCTGACGGGCCAGGCGATATACAAGTGTTTCTGACGTTCCGTTTCTCTGACGGGCCAGGCGATATACAAGTGTTTCTGACGTTCCGTTTCTCTGACGGCCAGGCGATATACAAGTGTTTCTGACGTTCCGTTTCTCTGACGGGCCAGGCGATATACAAGTGTTTCTGACGTTCCGTTTCTCTGACGGGCCAGGCGATATACAAGTGTTTCTGACGTTCCGTTTCTCTGACGGGCCAGGCGATATACAAGTGTTTCTGACGTTCCGTTTCTCTGACGGGCCAGGCGATATACAAGTGTTTCTGACGTTCTGTTTCTCTGACGGGCCAGGCAATATGCAAAATAGGCCCCACTGGCTATGTGCTGCGAGAGAAACGAATCAATTTGGAGTCCCTCAAACCCTAGGAAATGGTGGATGTAGCAGTGGTTTTTCAATAGGACGGTGGATATTGCCCCTCTTTTTCCTGGAAAGATGCACTCCCGTGAGAGACTTGGGTGGGTGAACTGTGCAATTAGTGCTTGTCAAGTTTCCCATAGATGAGGAACCACGAGGGAAAGGTTCAGGAAACAGTCAAACCAGAACCCATGGCTAGAGAGGTAGAGCTCTCCAGCTTAACGACATCCACGTGCTGCCCAAAGTAAAACTTTCAATACAGCAACCGTGCTACTGTGTCAATGGAAACAGGCTACAGGCCACATTCAAAGCTAGCCTACTCCTGCTAGTAGCCTACAGCTGCAATTATGGTAACAGCTGCGGTCACACCAGACACAGGTAAGGCCTTAGACAGTGAGTGTGTGTGTATGTGTGTATGTGTGTGTGTGTCTGTGTGTGTGTGTGTGTGTGTGTCTGTGTGTGTGTGTGCTTGTGTGTTTGTGTGTGTGTGTGTGTGTGTGTGTGTGTGCTTGTGTGTGTATGCTCCTTCCTCAACAGAGACTCGTGTGCACTAAGCCCTCAGCCTGTGTGCTTAGGGTATGGTGTCTTATGACCAAGCTGAAGTAGAGACATTTGTCACTGATGATCGCTATCAAAACCTCCCCCAAGGGTGTGTGTGTTTGTGTGTGCGTGTGTGTGTTGATGCCAGCCTGCATCATTGAGCCCCTGTTGCAGGCAGAATGAGAAGGCTTTGCAGCGAGGTGATCGATGGGTCTTACAGCCGTCAGCTAAATGTTTCTACGGGTTTGGAGGCATTAGGAGGGTAAATCCCACACCGCGCGTGTGTGTATGTGTTTCTGTGTGTGTGTGTGTGTATGTATATCTGTGATTGTTTGTCATTGCGTGTGAAAGATTGGACATCTAGGATTCAGTAGAAACCTCATCTCACAACCTAACGGTGATACAGTACATGGAGGTGTCGATCTCTTCCTCTCTCCGTCTCTCCTCCTCTCCTTCTTCAGGCGTGTCTGGGAATACGGCTGCCCTAAAGAGATACTCCCGCATGACGGACCAATTAGTTACGTGACACACCTTCAGACAATGCAGACACTTCAGGCACTCCATGGACACTCTACAGTACACACTCCAGACCTAGAGTGGTCCTTTAGGAAAATGATTTATGCCAGGTAGTAATCGGGTTAGGGGAGGGTCCTAGTGGTAAGTACGCACACAGAGACACACAGCCTTTGATGCCACACAGCTTCAGTGCGGGCTAATTGTTGTGAGGTTGGGAAGGAGAGGTCCCTGGAGCTTCCAGGGGGAGACCACACACCTGCTAGCAGGAGGGGTTGAGTAGGTGGTGGACAGGGGAGGGGGGGGGGATAAATTAGCGCTGCTAGCTGGTTGTTGTGACAAGTCCTGTTAATGAGAACATCCTTGAGATGTTTTTTTTTGGAAGAGGGAGGGGTGAAAAAAGGGGCCATGATCATCTGTTCGCCGAGGAAAGGAGGGACGCAGTGTGAAGAAGACCTGCAAAAAGGCTTTGCAATTAGTCCACAACATCTGCAGGAGGAGAGTTACTAAGTAGCAACAAGTCAAGAGTGAGAGAGGGGAGGAAAGGAGAGGACGAGAAAGACAGAGTTGGAAACTGGAGAGAAACTTCACGAGACGAGACGACAGAAGCCATCACGGCAACCGTGGTAGTGATAGGAACATAAACGGTTCATTACTCCCGTTGACGCACGGACACTTGATAGCAATCCGCTACGGTAATGTTAAACAGTACACGCCGATTGGAGTTAAACTACCCTGAAGGCGAACACGTTAGAGAAATGTTTAGCATCGCAGCAAAGTCAGAAAGCGCCAAAGGCACTCCTCTCCCCCATAGGGTATGTGTGCTACATCTGAGTGAGTGTAAAAACAGAGCTATCATGTGACATTTAATGCCTAGGACTAGAGAAGTAGGCGGGGCATCCAAATCCAGGACGTTACAATTGTTAGTTGCAACTGTACACAGCAGTTAGTTACAACTGTACACAGCAGTTAGTTACAACTGTACACAGCAGTTAGTTACAACTGTAAACAGCAGTTAGTTACCACTGTACACAGCAGTTAGTTGCAACTGTACACAGCAGTTAGTTACAACTGTACACAGAAGTTAGTTACAACTGTACACAGCAGTTAGTTACAACTGTACACAGCAGTTAGTTACAACTGTACACAGCAGTTAGTTACAACTGTACACAGCAGTTAGTTACAACTGTACACAGCAGTTAGTTACAACTGTGCACAGAAGTTAGTTACAACTGTGCACGGCAGTTAGTTACAACTGTGCACGGCAGTTAGTTGCAACTGTACACAGCAGTTAGTTACAACTGTACACAGCAGTTAGTTGCAACTGTACACAGCAGTTAGTTACAACTGTACACAGCAGTTAGTTACAATTGTACACAGCAGTTAGTTACAACTGTACACAGCAGTTAGTTACAACTGTACACAGCAGTTAGTTACAACTGTGCACAGCAGTTAGTTACAACTGTACACAGCAGTTAGTTACAACTGTGCACAGCAGTTAGTTACAACTGTACACAGCAGTTAGTTACAACTGTACACAGCAGTTAGTTACAACTGTACACAGCAGTTAGTTACAACTGTACACAGCAGTTAGTTACAACTGTACACAGCAGTTAGTTACAACTGTACAGTGAAAAATGGCTAGTTTACAGACTAGCTATTTCTCTGCATTGATGCTTATTCCTGTATTTGCCCTGGCAGCTCTACAGATGCGTGTGTGTATGCATGTGTGTATGCATGTGTGCATGCGTGCATGTTCACACGGATGTATGTGTGTGTGTGTGTGTGTGTGTGTGTGTGTGTGTGTGTTTGAAGGCACCAACTTGCCTGGAGTTGACTCACCTCCACCTGGCTTAGTGAGGCGAAGCCAACTGGCTCGCCGTGTCGTTTGGGAGAATCAGAGAGATGTGTAGAGGAGGCTTAGGAATGCATGAGGCGCTTCACTGTGTAGCATTACCGTGATTCATCTGCACAAAACTGCAAAAGCTCCTGATAATCGCTTCAGCTAATCCCGACCACGCGTCTGGCAAAACAGGCGTGAAGAGAGTGGAGGGGAAGTTTTCTAACCTTGGGGAGGAGGGGAGGGGAGGGGGACTAAACTGGGTGGTAGTGTGTGTCTGTGGGGGGGGGATACGGAGTTACGGCTTAGATAGAGTCACCCGTCAGTCACACCTTGTCACTTCTGGAAATCCTCACAAGTTTATCCGTGTCAAAAGCAAAGCAGGGAAAACTCCCCGGAGGAGAAAACAGAGGAAGATGAAGGGAGATGAAATACATGGAATAATATTTAATGCTGAGAGAGAAATTACAGTTCTCTGGGTTAGGGGCACTGGAGATTTCTGGTGGGCTGGGAGGGAGGGGGGGGGGGGGGAGCAAGACTTACTAGGACAGTTGTTTGGCTATTCTAGAGACGTTTTAGTGATTGAGTCTCTCCTTGCAATCACACCTCAGTCCATTGTCTTGTACACAGGGCTGGGATAGAACCAGTATGAACCAGCTGGACCAATCTTGTCCTCAACAGTGTTCAGCCCATAGACACATTTACAACGGTCCTGTTATAGCCTAACTCATGATTGGTTCTATTCCTAGATACAGCCAGGGACACTTTCAGCAGTGAGATCACACATAACGGTCACACACTCACACACTCTCTCAGGAGAAATGGCATTTAGGTCTACTCATTAGCATCTTACCATGCTCCATAATGTGACGAGTGACACTTTGCCGCGGCACAATCACGCAGCTCCAACCTCTTGTTTGCTAAATTAGGAACGACTGGACCGGAGTTGTCAGAAACCAAACAAAAACCACACCATCGCAATAGCGGCTCTAAAATAGTCAAATCAAATCAAATGTATTTATATAGCCCTTCGTACATCAGCTGATATCTCAAAGTGCTGTACAGAAACCCAGCCTGAAACCCCAAACAGCAAGCAATGCAGGTGTAGAAGCACGCTAGTCCAGCACTCTGGGAAAAACTTTGACTCAAAACGCCGTCAGGTGCACACTGCACAGGCCCGGAGAGAACAAGCGGTGACTAACTCTAAGGGAGGGGAGAGTGATCATTGAACAAAGAATTTGTGGGAGAACTTTACACCCTGCAGTGGTACATTACACACACTCAGCCAGCCAAGGACTGGATCATTATAACGCTCCCCTACTCTTAATGTGCAAGATATTCCAAATGCACAGTGAGTTAGGATTGCCATTAAAGAGCAAATGAATCAGGCTTCACAGTTGGACTTAGAAAGAGCTGCTGAATCACCAGCGCTGAGTTTGTCTTTTCTTAGCCTGGCCCACGCTCTCCCTCCCACCAACATTGCTGTCACAAACTCCCTGCAAGACACTGCTCTCTGTGGGGGGGGGAATAGTCCACATTTTGTGCGTATGTGTGTGCTCGTATTTGATGTCAGGAGCTGTACGCACGAATACCCATATCACAGTGGAGACTTGGGTGACAGACACGAGTGTGAGGCGTGGTGGCAAACGGAACAACGGTGGACTATACCAATCTGTGTGTAAGCTCTCGTCTCTACTAAAACTGCCAGCCCAACTATCACAGTAGTTTCCCTATTTCATGCCTGTCACTTCTAGACTTGCTTTCTCTATTTCAGTAGATAATCTTGGCTTGTAACCACTGTTGCTTTACCTATGTCCTCTTGTTTTATTGTCTACCATCTATGCTACTACCGCTCACATTCTGGCTACAACTAGGCTCTCTCTCTCTCTCTCTCTCTCTCTCTCTCTCTCTCTCTCTCTCTCTCTCTCTCTCTCTCTCTCTCTCTCTCTCTCTCTCTCTCTCTCTCTCTCTCTCTCTCTCTCTCTCTCTCTCTCTCTCTCTCTCTCTCTCTCTCTCTCTCTCTCTCTCTCTCTCTCTCTCTCTCTCTCTCTCTCTCTCTCTCTCTCTCTCTCTCTCTCTCTCTCAGCTCTGATGCGGGTGTCATGTGCTCTGAGAAGGCTTCGGGGAGAGTGAGGAAGCGAGGGAGGAGTAGAAACACAGAAGAGGAGGCCTTCTCTCTCAACCCCATGCGCCCTTCTTCTCTCCCCCTGGGGCCAGTAGGCTAGCTGTGAAATGAATGAGAGGCATTGCGTGGGCGGCCCGCTTAACGCTAAGATAATGACAGCATTTTGTCAGCGCTCGCCTACAGCGCTGTCTCTTGGCATGTGAAAGAGGAGGTGGAGGGCAGGAGGATATGAGGGGGTGGGAGGAGAGAAGGGCTGTACGGAGCCAACAGCGGTGAATGTATGTTGCATGGGTACTACAGGCATCTGCTGGCGGAGTAGACGGCCAAGATGGTCAAGGAGCTCAATCGATACAAACACACAGATGTGTTTACCAATACTGCTCTGAGCACAGTAGTAAAGTTTCCCTGGGAGAGCCCGTAATGATTAGCACTTCCAGTATGACACCCTCCTACTGTGTTATGATGCCAGGACCCCAGTGAGCTGCCCTCGACCTCGCCAGTAGATAAATAGCCTCTTAGCTCCCAGAGCAGAGCGAGCCAATGTGCTGCTGCTTTAATGAGGGTCAGGCTACTGTCTTCTTCTGGCTGTCAGACCTGAGACAGATAGACCCATCATGGCTGCCAGGGTGGGGTCTAATTACCGTGGCTGGTTAACATCACACAAACAAAAAGACAAACAAACAGGCAAAACATACGTTCAAAGCTCGTCTCCCTGGGCTTAACAGACGCCACATTTCTTTGTGGTCCTGCTGCAACATGATTCGTGAGCGTGCTTGCCCACTACTGTGCAGGAGATAGCCGACAGATGCTCGGTGACGACAATGATGAAACCGCAAAAGGCCGCGCTTAACGCCACCCTCAAACAAAGATACCGGAAATATATAAGAAAAGAAAGAAGAATGTGGCACTTTGAAAACAGATCATTAGATCTGCGACAACAGAATAAGGCTGTCCGTGGGGATGGAGATGCTTTGCATTGTGGGAGACACGGGCACAAAGAGCCTGTCGGACCAAATCAAACACAAGTCATCATCAAACCCACAGACTGACATCCTCACTAATGACCCCAACATGAAAAAGAGTTTACATTTCCCCAATATCCCACAGAATGAGAAGAGTTTTGGTTTTTACATTGAAATTCTAGTTTCTGTGTCGTATTTATCTGTCCCTCTGCATCTGAATGGCATGACACAGTGGTCGTATCGAAACCTCATTAAAAAAAAAAAGGTTTCTCTTTTCAACTCCCTTCATTGGCTGTTTCTCTCTTTCTGGCCAGAGTGAGTCAATATACCAATCATCACCGAGGGCTGGTGAAGGTCAGACTAACGTGTCATTACTTCTGTATTACACACTTCCTCTAGCTGCTCCGGACTGCCCCTTTCCCCTAGGGGTCAGACTGACAACCACCCCCTGCTGTTCCAACGTTCACCCCTGACCTCTGGTGTTTGGTCCCTGAGCTGCAGGTGTGTGCGGTCTGGATTCCATAACTCCCCTCCGTTTAACCATCATTTCCTGACACTTGCCTCTGAACCTGACCATAAATTAGACTTTTCACCACTATGTCACTACTCTTGTTTCCTCACCAGTGTAAAGGGGTACTGCTGGCAGAGAAGTCAGACGCAGGAGAGCAGAACTAGGTAATAGCCGGAGCAGTTTAATGGCAAAACCAACGGCATAATGTAATGATCAACATGGGTACAAAACCCGACGCGCACCAGTCAACATGTGCACCAGCACTTACAGCAAACAATTCACC